>NC_053491.1:67048027-67053027 GCF_905171775.1 Rana temporaria | reverse complement strand
TCTTTGCCATACAAGACATGGAATAATTTTCGCATTACAGTAGCTTGGATTTGCTTTTAATTCATATTTAAAGCTGCAACCGGCCCCGTGGAGCTCTCTGTGCAAAGACTAGAGGCGCCTAATTAATAATAACTCAGAAACTAAGGAAGGCTTCACTGTGTAAATAATTAATCCAGGCATCTATGTCTCTTTCAATATTACTACTTTAAAGTTTTCAACTTACTAGGGACAAGATCGTCTGCAGTTTAGATGGGCAGGGAGCATTACCTACTGATCATACACTTTGGTGTGTGTGTGTGTGTGTGTGTGTGTGTGTGTGTCCATTTTATTCTTCAGGAGGGTTACATATAAACAGTAGTTATCTCTTTTATTGAATATATACAACTTTTTTATTTCATATATACAATAAATGTAAGTAGGATGGAGATCTAATTGCACATTGTGGGGGAGATTAGCATAAAAAGCTTGCCAGCTAAGCAGATTTTCATACAGGTAATGCTGTCCAAAGGTGTGTTTTCTTACTGAAGAACGCATATTTGTATTCCCATTGTAAATAAACTCTGCTTGTGTGTCTCTGCGTGTGTCTTTATCAAATGTGTGTGTGTCTGTGTATTTTGCTTTTGTGTTAATTAACAAAAAAAGAATGCATTCATGATATATAAAGAAGTCATATTATAATAAGGCAGCAATGAGGGTAAGTGTGCTGCATGATCATATAATATCACAGCTACACTACTAGAACCATAATAACTTAGGTGTGTGTACGTGTGCATTCTGCCCCTATATTAAATAGGAAGAGTGCACATGTATAATACATGACATTATAAAAAGTCATATTATAATTAGGCAGCAGTAAGGTAAGGTAAGGTATATGTACTGCATGATCATATTATATCACACCACTACAACTAGTGTGTATGTGTGTATGTCCTTATGCATGCATTTTTTTAAACAGGTAAATTTTGCATTACATAACTTTATATTATATCATATTATATTGAAGCAGATCGTAAAACAGCAAAATTATTACTACTAATAATTAGGTCTTAGGTGTGTGTTTGTGCCTCTTTTTCTCAAATCAAGTGTGTGTCTCTTTGTGCATCTTTTTGCCAATCAGGTGTGTGTCTTTTTGTGCCTTTCTTTTGTCAATCAAGTGTGTGTCTTTGTCTAGTTTTTGTGTGTTTGCATGGTCTACTGTGAAAACTCCCACAATCAAATGTATATATATATATATTAGAGTGTACATTGTAGGAGTTTTCACAGTAGACCATGCAAACACACAAAAACTAGACAAAGACACACACTGGATTGCATGGTCTACTGTGAAAACTCCCACAATCTAATGTATATATATATTAAAGTGTACATTGTAGGAGTTTTCACAGTAGACCATGCAAACACACAAAAACTAGACAAAGACACACACTGGATTGCATGGTCTACTGTGAAAACTCCCACAATCTAATGTATATATATATATATTAGAGTGTACATTGTAGGAGTTTTCACAGTAGACCATGCAGACACACAAACAGAGGCACGAACACGTCACACACCCCACTCACTGATATAATCATAGTGTTAGTTATGATATTATACGATCTGCTTCAATTAAATATGAATTTAATTAATGCACACATCCCCTGTAACAAAAACGAACAAATAATACATGCATACATTCTTCATTGTAACACATAGGCAAAACACACACGTACACACATCTACGACTTGTTGTAGTCGTGTTAGTAATAGCTGTGATAATATATATATATATATATATATATATATATATATATATATATATATATATATATATATGTGTGTGTGTGTGTGTGTGTGTGTGTGTGTGTGTGTGTGTGTGTGTGTGTGTGTGTGTGTGTGTGTCGATAGATAGATAGATAGATAGATAGATAGATAGATAGATAGATAGATAGATAGATAGATAGATAGATAGATTTATATATATATATTATATAGATAGATAGATAGATAGATAGATAGACATATAGATATATATATATATATATATATAGATATATTTATATATATTTATATATATAGATAGATAGATAGATAGATAGATAGACAGACAGATATAGAGAGAGAGAGAGATAGATAGATAGATAGATAGATAGATAGATAGATAGATAGATAGATAGATAGACAGACAGATATAGAGAGAGAGAGAGAGATAGATAGATAGATAGATAGATAGATAGATAGATAGATAGATAGATAGATAGATACACATATAGATATATAGATAGATACACACACACACACACACACATATATATATATATATATATATATATATATATATATATATATATATATATATATATATATATATATATATATATATATATAAAGGGAGAGTGGAAATGAAAGAGAGATGAATAAAGAAGTTAAAACCCTATCAATAATAAATCGTGCCCATTTTATTGAATTGTCTCAGCTATTCAGTATAAGTATGGATTATATAGAAAGAGCCAGGTATTAAGAAGAGCTGATGCTCTATAAGGAAGGGATGGCATATCTATGAACATTTTTTCCCCCGCAGGGCAGATATCCTGAGCCACAACAATGGGTTCGAATGGCAAACAAGGCTTATCAAGCATCATTTTATCTATGTAGCAATGGCTGCGAGGCTTTCTTTCTGGCCAGATAAGTAGGCGATGCTGTTTTTTTAGTTAGTGAACTAATCGTTGGATAGAAAGGACAGACACCCACATGAAGGCCGCTTGAATGAACCTTAACAAAAGTGTAATTTTCCCCTCTTGCAAAGCAGAAAGACACGAGTGTGAATGAAAAATATCGACCACTATGAGAATATGAGCAGATGCTGCATCTACTAATACCCTGATGTGCTCCATTTTAGCCCAGGCTGCCTACAGTCCCCATCCTGGGCCTAAGCCTCACTGGCCATTGTCTTCTATAAGGTGTGCCAGGTCTGGGGGTCCCCCATCTCCCCCATATATCGAAAATGATCCTTCTTAACTCTGATCGGCTCGTCTAATGATTCAGCCTGTCATTGCACTGTGTATATTGTTTTTTTTGGAGCTGTTGATTGTTGATGGACATTGGTTTTTACTTGATTGGCTTTTGTACTAAATTGCAGGTACATTTTTTAAGCCTTTTAATTATCTTATTTAGAAAAATAGAAAAAAAATGGGGGGGGGGGGGTAAGAAATATATATGTCCACCCCTCCTGCCCTCCCTCTCTCCATTATGTGACTTTTGCAGCGACAGATGTAGATGTATTGGTAGATGGACGAGTTTGCTGGAAGCTCTGGAGAAATTCAACTGTCCAGCTGGCAGCTGTTGGCTTTTGGAGTCTTCACGCGTCACCTTTGACACTCTGCCTATTGGAGAAGAGCAGAGCCCTCCATCCACTGACCAGTGCAAGCTGTCGCCACCGACACATGGACAGCAAGGGCCGGGGGTGTCACCATCCTCCTACAGTCACCCTGTGCCCATTACAAAGGAAAGCAGTCATTGCAACACAGCACAACATTGTCTTACTGCCAGGGCAACTCGTGCCTCATTGACACGCATGAGTAGGGCACGCGCAAGAAAAAAAAAATGCTAAAAAACAAACAAAACAATTGGACAGCATTTGTTACGTACATAGATACCCTATCAAACGAGAATGTATGTGTAATATATATATATATATATATATATATATATATATATATATATATATATATATATATATATATATATATATATATATATATATATATATAAAATCATTGAAAGTTTCATATACAATAACCCTTCTTAGAAGAGAGTGCACACAACTTTATATAACAGTTATATATATATTTTTTTTAATATACAAATTAAATATAAATATACATATATATATATATATATATTACACATGTATAAACACTATAGGGCGATATACAACTCCAATGAGTGTTGTGTGTGTGTGTGTGTGTGTGTGTGTGTGTGTGTGTGTTGGTTCATGATTCATTGGGTATTTGGAAAATCATGCCAATAACAATGTGCTGGTCGGGTGATTTCATATTTGAAAGATCAACCCAATAAAAATATGATTTGGGTCGGGTACTATCCAATATGATTTGGGTTGGGTCATTGGGTATTTGGAAGATCGTCCCGTTGCCAATATGATTTGGGTTGGGTCATTGGGTATTTGGAAGATAGTCCCGTTGCCAATATGATTTGGGTTGGGTCATTGGGTATTTGGAGTCCCGTTGCCAATATGATTTGGGTTGGGTCATTGGGTATTTGGAAGATCGTCCCGTTGCCAATATGATTTGGGTTGGGTCATTGGGTATTTGGAAGATCGTCCCGTTGCCAATATGATTTGGGTTGGGTCAATGGGTATTTGGAGTCCCGTTGCCAATATGATTTTGGTTGGGTCATTGGGTATTTGGAAGATCGTCCCGTTGCCAATATGATTTGGGTTGGGTCATTGACCATTTCGTAGATCTGCCCAAATCCAATATTATATGGGATGGGTCACTAGGTGATTTGGAAGATCAGCCCAACGACAATATGATTTTGGTCGGGTATCTATCCAATATGATTTGGGCTTGGTCATTGGGTATTTATTGCCAACATGATTTGGGTTAGATAATTGGGCATTTGGAAGATCAGCCCAATTCCAATATAATGGGATGGGTCACTAGGTGAATTGGAAGATCAAACCAAAGATAATACAATTTGGGTCGGGTATTATCCAATATGATTTGGGTTGGGTCATTAGGTATTTATTGCCAACATTATTTTGGTTGGATCATTGGGCATTTGGAAGATAAGCCCAATGCCAATGTATGGGATGGATCACTGGATAATTTCAGCCCAATGACAATATGATTTGGGTCGGGTATCTATCCAATATCATTTGGGTTGGGTCATTGGGTATTTATTGCCAACATGATTAGGGTTGGATCATTGGGCATTTGGAAGATCAGCCCAATATAATATGGGATGGGTCACTGGGTAATTTGGAAGGTCAGCCCAAT
>NC_053491.1:66925527-67043027 GCF_905171775.1 Rana temporaria | reverse complement strand
GGATCACCACTGAGCTCAAGCGGTACAGCATCCCCCAGGCGATCTTTGCCCAGAGGGTACTGTGCCGATCACAAGGGACCCTATCAGATCTGCTGAGGAACCCCAAACCTTGGAGCAAACTCAAATCGGGCCGGGAGACTTTTCGCAGGATGTGGAAGTGGCTTCAGGAGCCAGAATTCCAGAGGATGTCAGCTCTCAGGCTAGCAGGTGAGCAGACCCCCCCCCCCACCATTAATTACCCCCCATATATGTTCCCATATAGACACCCTTCCTGCTGTATATTCATCTCTGTAGGTTGTCACCTTGACTGTCTTCTATGCTGATCCATGATCAATGCACTGTGACTTCTATGCTGTCTGTCTACATCCCTTTTGTGTAGAGTCTCCACTTCTAGCTCATTTCTTTACAAAGGATATATATATATATATATACACACACACCATAGCTGATATTCTATGAAATACAACAGGTAACATGTCAGCTGTCTCCTGATCCTTTCACCATGGCTTGTTCAAACAATAGGATCTTCTAGCCTAGAATGCGTCTTCTACAACACAACCAGATCCCATAGATCCACATAGATCCACAAGCCCACCTCTTCCTTATTCCTATATTTCATGCTTCATAGTGTAAATCCCACGTGAAATTAGGAGGACACCCCCTACTCATATCTACCACCCATTGTCAAACAATTAATATCGATTGATTGATACCTATCTATTAATCGATAAATCAATACTCGCAGAGGCTGAGTTTGTATTTCGTCTAGAATGTAAACACGCCTTATCATTATGCAACACTGAGTATATTGTTTGGAGTATTTTTTTTGCTTTTTCAAATATGGTACAAAGAATGACAGCTGTTAACCCGATTGTGTCTCAGGATAGTTGTGTTGGTGTTGTATCTAGATTTTGTTTTATTGATCTGTGTATTGATGGCTGGTAGGAAGGATGGCTAGGAGCCAGTTCCTGATAGCATTTACACATTCTACTACCCAGAGTTACTTGGATACATACTGTACACAAAGGCATTGGCAGAATAGGTATAATTTATGTTGCACTACTCCTACTATGTGATCTGATCTTCATAAGTGGTTATAATAACAGCACAGCCATTAGAAAAAAATACCACCATATACATTGGCATGTCCTTATTGAACACATGGTTTAAGCAATCAATGTCATTGATGGGAACTTTATGACCCTAAATGTACTGTAGTAACTAAAGGACCTTCTATCTTCTGTTGGTAATTACTTTAAACCAAGGGTTTCCTGTGGCTGCTGATCAGACCTATGGATCAGTTAGGGATATTTCAGACTAGAACATTATTTCAACTAAGGCACAGTATATAATTGGATGTCTTCCCTGGATGGCCTGGTTTAGGTCACACCATTTCCATGGGATTGAGGTCCTGGCTCTGATATGACCTTTTTAAATGGGATACTTTTATTTTGGTCTACACCTTTGTTGTTTTTACTTCTGTTTATTTGTTGTAAGATCTTTCTGATGAGTTGGAGATCTCATATACATGCTGGAATTCTGCTTTAGAACTCCCATATGCAACTATTGTGCATCAAGGATGTCATGGTGTCTGGGCCCAGAGGAAGTATACTCTCTTCACCATACTTCACAGTTGGGATAAGGATTAGGATTTGGCATGCATTGCCTATTTTCTCCAAACACATCAGTTATATAAAGTAAAACTTCTATCTCATCTGTCCACAGAACATTGTTTCAGTAGTATTGTGGAACAACCTGGTGGTTCTTACAAATTTGACTTGGGCAGCAATGTTTACCTGGGGCAGGGGGGTGATTCCTTCTATGGTAACTGCACCTTTTGTTCAGGGTTTCTCTTCTGCAGACTAAACCCATATAGTGTTAGGAGCAAGAGAAACCTGTGGTTGTCATGCTAGGGTTATTTATCTGTCACTTCTCAGGATATATCATGCCCATGCACTTATCTCTGTAGGACACCATCTCCTAAGGAGAGTAGCAATGGTCCTTAAAATTCTTCAATTTGTAAGCTATCTGTCTGATTGTGGACTGATGGAGGTCCCAATCCATAGAATTCCTCTTGTAATGATCATCAACAACTCTTCTTCGTGTTTCTCTGACATGTCCTATGATTGGGCCCTATTACTTTTCAGCAAAATCCTGCTGTGTAGAGTAGCTCACTAAAATTGTGTAGGTTAGGGCAGAACCAGGGCACACCTGAGTTAATTGTGATACCCAGTTTATTGATTAGTGAATCCAACTTTAATTTATTTTCCTCTTCAAAAAGTTATCCTAAAGAGTTGTTTGTTGAAACCATTTGTACAGTCAATATGGCAATGCATAATAATGCACGTGTTTTTACAGAAGGTCAGAAAATCCTTAATTGTTCTTAGAACTGCAGCAATAGTCTTATACAGGGATGTGTGTATAGAAGGGTTTAAATGATGCAGATGGCAGAGAGTCAGCCAGGCTGGCGTTCTCTTAATTAATGCTGTATATGTGTAGCTAAAGGCCATTTGCATTCACATCATATATTCTCCCAGCCAGGGAGCATTGCTGAGCGATTTTAGGAGACCCAGCATGCTTTGTGATCATTTTTATAAAAACGGATTCCTCGAGTTTAATAGAAAGCAGAGCCTTATTTAAGGGTTTAATTAACTGGCAGGTCTTCAGTAATTCGTCCCTGGAGAATGCCAGGCAGTCAATCCGAGGTGCTGTCACAGGCGATCTGTTCTAAAGACAAAACAGGGAAGGGCCAGATCCATCCTCCTTAGGCACTTTGTGCTGTGTGTGTGTGTGTGTGTGTGTGTGTGTGTGTGTGCGCTCATCTGTGTGTGTGTGTTCATATGTGTGTGTGTGCTCATCTGTGTGTGTGTGTGTTCATCTGTGTGTGTGTGCTCGTGTGTATGCTCATCTGTGTGTGTTCATCTGTGTGTGTGTGTGTGTGTGTGTGTGAGCCTGCTACAGTGCTGCATGGATCTCTATAGTGTGCTCCATGTACATGGTATGCTGTACACCACGTGCCTGTATATATAGGGGCCTGAGCACAATCATGACACCATTCCACTATTCTGTTTCATACATATTCTGAACACATTACTCCACTCTGTATGGATCTCTATAGTGTGCTCCATGTACATTGTCTGGTGTACATCATGTGCCTGTATATACACCAAGGGGCCGTGTGTACAAACTTGCATGTCACGATTCCACTATTCTGCATCATATATACTCTGAACATATGGCTTTTCTGTATAGATCACCATAGTGTGATCCATATACGTTGTCTGCTGTACGCCATGTGCCTGTATATATAGGGGCTGTGAGCACACAGTCATGTCACCATTCCACTAACCTGTCTCATATATATTCTGAACACATTGCTTGTCTACAGTGTAAATCTACAGTGTACTGTGCTTCATGCTGTACATTGTCTGCTGTACACCATGTGCCTGTATATATACTAAGGGGTCCTGAACACAATCATGTCACCATTCCACTATTCTGCCTCATTTACATACTCTGAACACGTTTATTTTCTGTATATGTCTCTATAGTGTGCACCATATACCTGTCTGCTGTGTACACTTATGGGCCCTGAGCACATTAATGCCACCATTCCACTATTCTGTCATATATATATATATATATATATATATATATATATATATATATATATATATATATATATATATATATTCTGAACACATTGCTTTTCTGTAGATCTCTACAGTTTGCTCCATTGCACATTGTCTGTTATACAATGCACAATAATAATGTGCCTGTATATACAGTAAGGGGCCCATAGTACAACAATGCCACCATTCCACCATTCTGCATCATACATAGACTCTGCACATATGGCTCTTCTGTATAGACCACTAGCATTATTATTATTACATTTCTGCATGCTTAGTAATTAATGTACACGAGCAACAGAATAAATCTAGGAGCTATACGTACTCACGTGTGATTTGATGTTTGTGTATATATATATATATATATATAATTACCTAATATCTTGTTCGGTTTGATACTGGCAATATTATATATATATATATATATATATATATATATATATATATATATATATATATATATATACATACAAACAAGATTGCCCTTAGTGTGTGTGTGTGTGTGTGTATATATATATATATATATATATATATATATATATATATATATATATATATATATATATATATATATATATAAAATTACCTAATATCTTGTTCGGTTTAATACTGGCAATATTATATATATATAAGGGCAATCTTGTTTGTTGAAATACCAGCCAGCTATATCTTCCCTGGACTGGAAAAAAAGTCACAACTGATTTGTTGAAAAGTGGGAAATGTTTTTTTTGGGGCCACTGGATAGCACCCCAAAGAGCAGCACATGTCCCCATCATGGGCCTGGGAGGGTTAACTGCTAAGGTTTCCAGGGTAGGTTGGGATTGATAAGCCGACGCTTGCTTCGATCATTTGGCGTGTATTTTTTACGACAATTTGGTGGAGCAGAATCTCCATTTATTTGCATGGATCAATAGTGGAAACAAGCGCTTGAATTAGACGGTAGGATCCCCTTCTCGGCGTTGTCTGAGCATTAATCTGCCAATCTAGAGTGTGTGACAGTGCGAGGTGCTGCATACAAATGAAGAGGCTGCACTGTACACACCTGCCGGCTTCTATCACAGGCTCCTATATAGGTGGCTGCACCCCGCACTGCTCATCAAGAGGTCCTGCTTTATATAGAAATACTGAACGCGTTTCTACAGTTTTCAAGGCGTTTGTTACATGAGACACAAATATTTTCATTTGTCGCAATATTATTCCTAATCTGCACTAGTTGTACAGCCAGTGCTCCGTATATCCTGCACTGCATTCACATCTCCTTGTCGTTTATTCTAGTGTTTAATTTAATGTTTTCATTTTTTATATATTTTTAACTAAATTAAACAAATTTACAATTTTTACAGAACAATTCATTTACATTCGTTTGTTTCAACCATTTTAACTTGTCCTTTTCGGCTACATTCCGAATAAATATATGGAATCGACTTAATAAATCCATATATGTCTATATATATATATATATATATATATATATATATATATAAAATTATTGTCTCTGAAAGACATAAATATATAAATACTTCGATTAAATACATTTTAAAAGGCAGATGTGTATGGAATGTTTCTTTTTGTTTTTGTTTTATAAAAACAGGATTTTTTTCCAATACAATCAGTTTGTTCCAACAAAGAAATACCATACTTAAATAATAATAATAAAAAAACAATAACAACAACAAAAAAACAGCAACAAAGCAGGAGTGATAATAATAACTAAATTAAATACATTCATTAATTATGATGTTAATAATAATAATAATAATAATAATAATAATAATAATAATAATAATATCACTAATAATAATAGCAATAATATTGATAATAATAATAATGATAATAATAAATAGATACATAAATGATAACAATAAAAACAACAGCATTATTACTATTAACAACAATAATAATGTTAATAATAAAAATAACAATATCAATGTTAGTAAATAATGATAGAAATAACAACAAGGTAATAATACAATTTTTTTTAATTTCTTTTCCAGTTTCACATTTTACATTAAACAAATATTTTGTATGCTATTATACATTTAATGAAACTTACATGCACACATGTGTTTACATAATTGTGACCGCTATAGATTTAAATTTTTATTGCATATTGTAAAAACTTCTACTACATATCAAATATTTGTTTTTGGTTACACTCTCCACTAGATGTAAAGTAATAGAACTGTAATAATAAAATACCTATAACTCTAAACACATTTAATAGGATATATGTTTAGTACTTTTTTTTACAATGTGAAACATACATTAAAAAAATTTCATTTAAACTTACATGATATTATAAGTTGCATTTTTTTCAAGATATTGCAGGAGTGTGGTTATGTGTACACCAAGTCGTCACTTGTCACCTTAGCTTGGAAACTTCAGCAGATCAATGCAGAAAACTGTGTAGGCCAAGTGCAGGTTTTTGAACATCTCATTGCATATGTTTTATTTTAGTGGTGTCAACCTCCCCACAGATTAGCATGTCATTTTACATTTGTTTCTGGGCCTCCGTTTGGACTGAAATGATTTTCTGCCATAATAAGCCCCTGTTGGTGTCCAGGGGTTGCTTCTGCTCTCACATTCAATCCATGTTATTCTGTACATTTGGGGCTTACACACAATCCTCACAATGGGCATCAAACACACTCAGCTTAGCGTTCCACTCAATTGGATTTACTTCTGCGGTTTAATATAGGCCTGACTCTTTCTAGGACTGGATACATTGGCTGATCAATACAAGTTCATTGTTCCAGAATCGCTTGCTATTCAGCAAGCTGACCCCCAATTCACAGATTATTGTAAGCTTCTATGATTTTTTTTTACGCTATGCAAAAACAGTTGTGCACACCTTAACATTTTTGTGATTTTTCAGCTATATATGATTTAAAGTATATATAGTCAATCAGAATGATAGTAACATCAATAACAATGTTCTTTTAGGTTTAATAGAGATTTCTGGCCTGTGTTGCAGGAGTTTAGTATTTTTAATGTCAGCTGTACCCTGCTTTATTAGAAGGTAGAGAAAAGTTTGCCAAATCCAACAGATCAGGTCTTTGTTCAGCTCAAACAAGAAAAACACAAATGTTCTATTCAGTCTTTGCATTTAGTTTATATATTTATTTGAAATAATGTACAGAAAAATGCTGCCTAGTTCAGAGCAGACTAGTGAACATTGGCCTTTCAAAGTGGAAGTGAAACTATTTGTTTATCTCATTAGTACTGTAACGTTGCTTGGCCATTTGTTTATCTCACTCTTTAGTATGACATGAGTTCAATCATAGAACCTATATTTATTTTGGACTGTAGAAGCATAATGATAAAAATGTAAAATTAAAAGATGTGTGACATTTTAATTAATGGATACTAGCCTCAGTATCCAGTGTTGTGTACATAATAGGATAGAGGGATAGAACTCATGTTGTTTGCAACCCAAGTGCCAAATGGCAAAATTCAGGCCATCCAGTATTTCCCTGACACCATACCATAATGCCTTTCCACTGTTCCAAAACCTCATATTTCATTTAGGCTCCATGCACACTGGGCTTAAAAAAACGTCTGTTCTCTTTGGAGTAAAAAACTTTCATATAGAGAATTTTTTTGTACAAAGTTTAGACGAGTTTACGTTTTTTCTGCTATTGAGCTCAAATCAGAAACGTGAATGAGAAGGTTTTTTTTCTGTCTCTTAGGCTCCATGCACACTGGGCTTAAAAAAACGTCTATTCTTTTTGGAGTAAAAAAAACGTTCATATAGAGCATTTTTTGTACAAAGTTTAGACGAGTTTAGGAGAGTTTTACGTTTTTTTCTGCAGGGAGCTCCAATCAGAAACGCGAATGAGAAGTTTTTTTTTTTTCCTGCCTCTAAACGTTGTTTTAAAAAATATGCCTGTAAACGTCCTAATGTGTGTGGACACAAAGGATAACATTGAGTTGCTTTTACAGGCAGAACACAAAACTCCTGTAGAAGCAATGTTTTTGATTCCAGTGTGCATGGAGCCTTACTGTGATATACCATCCAATGTACCAAAGGAGAATAGGATATACAAATATTTCAAAATACTCATAAAGGGACTAAAGAGTACCAGTGGATAGGTATTTATGCATATACAATATTTAGCGAGATGGTAATTGCTACTCCTGCTTGATGTATACTCCAGAATGGAATATTCCCCCCCCCCCCCCCACCCTACATATACACACACTTTCACCATCTCATTTTATCCACACACTTTAAGCTTTCCTCTAGTTACACTTGAGATAATCTGCTTAGAAAGAAACATATTCATTACCACTTTGTTTCTGGCCTTAGAAAGAGAAAGGGCATATAGAGGCCTTAACCGGCAACTCTTTAAGGCTCCATGCACACTGGGCTTAAAAAAACGTCTGTTCTTTTTGGAGTAAAAAACGTTCATATAGAGCATTTTTTGTACAAAGTTTAGACGAGTTTTGGAGAGTTTTACGTTTTTTTCTGCCAGTGAGCTCCAATCAGAAACGCGAATGAGAAGGTTTTTTTTCCTGCCTCTAAACGTTGTTCTAAAAAATATGCCTGTAAATGTCCTAATGTGTATGGACACAAAGGATAACATTGAATTGCTTTTACAGGCAGAACACAAAACTCCTGTAGAAGCAATGTTTTTGATTCCAGTGTGCATGGAGCCTTACTGTGATATATCATCCAATGTACCAAAGGAGAATAGGATATACATATATTTCAAAATACTCATAAAGGGACTAAAGAGTACCAGTGGATAGGTATTTATGCATATACAATATTTAGCGAGATGGTAATTGCTACTCCTGCTTGATGTATACTCCAGAATGGAATATTACCCCCCCCCCCCACCCTACATATACACACACTTTCACCATCTCATTTTATCCACACACTTTAAGCTTTCCTCTAGTTACACTTGAGATAATCTGCTTAGAAAGAAACATATTCATTACCACTTTGTTTCTGGCCTTAGAAAGAGAAAGGGCATATAGAGGCCTTAACTGGCAACTCTTTAAGGCTCCATGCACACTGGGCTTAAAAAAAAACGTCTGTTCTTTTTGGAGTAAAAAACGTCCATATAGAGCATTTTTTGTACAAAGTTTAGATGAGTTTTGGAGAGTTTTACGTTTTTTTCTGCCAGTGAGCTCTAATCAGAAATGCGAATGAGAAGGTTTTTTTTTTTTTGCCTCTAAACGTTGTTCTCTAAAATATGCCTGTAAATGTCCTAATGTGTATGGACACAAAGGATAACATTGAATTGCTTCTACAGGCAGAACACAAAACTCCTGTGCATGGAGCCTTAGAGCCGGTTCACACAGGGGCGACCTGTCAGTCGCGGTCCGCAGTAGTCAATGGAACCGTTCTAATAGGAGCGACGCAAGTCGCTCCAACTTAGAAAAAGGTTCCTGTACAACTTTGGGGGCGATTCGGGGGGCGACTTGCATTGACTTCAATACAGAAGTCATTTTGCAAGTTGCCTCTCAAGTCGCCTTGAGATCGCCTTGCCGAGTCGCCCCTAAAGTCGTGCCGCCTGTGTGTGAACCGGCTCTAAAGCTCCATGCACACTGGGCTTAAAAAAAGTCTGTTCTTTTTGGAGTAAAAAACATCCACATAGAGCATTTTTTGAACAAAGTTTAGATGAGTTTAGGAGAGTTTTGTGTTTTTTTCTGCCAGTGAGCTCCAATCAGAAACGCGAATGAGGAGTTTTTTTTTTCTGCCTCTAAACGTTGTTCTCAAAATATGTCTGTAAACGTCCTAATGTGCATGAACACATAGGATAACATAGGGGTTGATATACTAAAGCTGGAGCACACATAATCTAGTGCAGATATGCATGGTAGTCAATCAGCTTCTAACTTCAGCTTGTTCAATTAAGCTTTGGCAATAAAACCTGGAAGTTGATTGGTTTCTATGAAAATTTGCTCCAGATTTTGCACTCTATGGTTTTAATTAAATAACCCAAATTTGGGTTAGGCAGAACATATAGGCAGAACACAAAACTCCTGTAGAAGCAACGTTTTTTTAAGGCAGTGTGCATGGAGCCTCATGCAGATGCTGTAGACTTCAATACTAAAAAACTTAATATCACAAGAATGCTACTAAGGGCATAAGACAGGAATGCACATGTGTATGTGGTTTAATTTTTTTTTTTAAGAGAAAGTGCTATAACCTGTAGCAACCCATCGGAACAAATATTTCCCTTATCTGACCTCAGTAAATCTGATTTCTTACTACAAGTAACAGCATTTTGCACATGATGATCGCACTTTGCAATTGTACAAACAGCTCTATAGGTTTTATTCACTGAGGTTCACATGATTTGGACATAACCCTAATTACCTTACACAAGTTTATAACAATCACTCTTAATGAACATTTTCCCTCTTATAAAAAAAGGTTTAGGATTTATTAGTTAGAATTTATAAGTTATAGTCTATTGGCTGCAAATTTGCATAAATGTTCCAGTGTGGTACTCATAGAGGTTTGGAGTGAGCTGGAAAATATTAATCTGTTATTGTTCTGTTATCATTTTTTTTTTAATCAGAAACATTTTTTATTAACATAAAATATGACAATACAAAATGCACTCTCAGTATTAGGTTTCTAGTTTTTACCAATGTGGTATTAAAAAAAAGTGTGTAACTACTCATAATCCTAATGGGCCTATTCAGCAAGACAGCGCCAAGGGAAAAATTGTCATCCCAGCCAAGAAATCATCTTTCGCTGATCTACCAGCTGTAAATTTGACTGCTACAAGTAATTCTCTTCATCGTCAGCTTTTCACTAATTTGTACTGGGCAAGAATAACAAAATCATGTTATTATTTATGAGATTTTATTCAGATCTTTTCATGGAAAACATGGGGTAAAAAAAGTTTTAGCTGGCTGCAGTTAAAAACATTGTTACAGGGCTCCTAGTACTACACCCTCATTCTACTAGTAGTAGTGGAATGTCATATGCACCCATTACTGCACCTATGGAAAATGAAGCAAAGTACATGTGCTTTCCTTAGTGGAAAATTGGGTTATTGTTATTTATGGTTTTCCATGAAAGAATGTGTATGAAACCTCTGGATATGATGAGATGCTAGTTTTTCAATTAATTTGTAGATTGTACTTGCAATGTAATCAAGCTACAGGTAATTGTTAGGAATTTACAGCATACCTGCTATGACAGATACACGGAGGATGACATAGCTAATTTACTTGGCTGTCATGCTGACTCTCAAGCCTCAATACTTTAAGTTTATGACCCAGAACCAGTATGCAGAGAATCTCTGAACTTTCTCTGACTTTCCTGATATGTATTCTGGTTCCAGTTCAGTAGATTGTACAGTATTAAAGTGTAAGTGTTAGTATGACATGTAGGCAACTAGTATTAAAAGGAAAACAGCCATTATATTTCCCTTTGGACAGGTTTACTTTAAAGTGTTTGTATTAAGTATAGCTCAAACTTTATTTTTTCGTTTTGGGTAGAATGGAGGAGGTGTTAGTACTACTGTTAATTTTGGCGTCAGATTTCGATTTCGTTTTGGTCATAGTCTTTTCACTAAAACGCCATTTTAGTTTTAGTCGCATTTTAGTCATCTGCAATTGTTTTAGTTTTAGATATATTTAGTTGACTAAACTCTGCCGTGCATTTTAGTCGACTAAAATTTAATGGGTTTAGTTAAATTGTAATGCATTATTTAAGCATTTCCCTAGAATTTCCAAATTCATGTACTCCTGGAGTAAAAAAAATGGATGGTGGTCTGAGGAGGCCTGTAATGCACAGTGCTCTGGACAGTGGTCCAAGGAGGCTTGTAATGCTACACAGTGCAGTGCTCTGGATGGTAATCTGAGGAGGCCTGTAATGCACAGTGCTCTGGACAGTGGTCTAAAGAGGCCAGTAATGCTACACAGTTCTCTGGGAGGTCTGAGGAGGCCTGTAATGCACAGTACTCTGGTCCTCTGGATGCTTGGGACTGTTGGGACTTGGGAGGCCTTTAATCCACAGAGCTCTGGACGGTGGTCTGAGGAGACCTGTAATGTACAGTGCTCTGGTCCTCTGAATGCTTGGGACTGTCGGAACTTGGGAGGCCTGTAATACACAGTGCTCTGGACGGTGGTCTGAGGATGCCTGTAATGCACAGTGCTCTGGACAGTCGTGAGGCGTGACTCTTGGGAGGCCTGTGATGCACAGGGCTCTGGACGGTCATCTGAGGTGGCCTGCAATGGTACACAGTGCTCTGGGCAGTCGGAGGAGGCCTGTAATGCACAGTGCTCTGGACGATTATGAGCCGGGACTCTCAAGAGTCATGTAATACACAGGGCTCTGGACGGTCCTCTGAGGAGGCCTGTAATGCTGCACAATGCTAAGCATGCCACACCACTAAGCACACTACAGTCGCTACCTTGCGTGCTGGGAGTGGAAGCACTTACAGGCTTTACAGGCAGAGCTCCAAGGAAACCGGAAGTTCACTTGTCACCAAAATGAATATGGGGGAATACAAAAGAAGTCTTCCAATGGGGACACCTGTTTCAGTGACAACTGTCTGGGAGGGTAATTACCCTTACCTTGGAGAGATTTTCCCTCACTTCCAATGTGCCTCCATAGCAGAAAGTAAAGGGGCATCTGCCTTACAATATACGAAAAGCAAAAAATAAACAGACAAGCACTGCTGACTATATCCCAGATTAAAAAAAGGAAGTCCACCTGCTCATTCATTTCAACAGATTTTCCATTATGATATGTGCAGTACAGGATAAGAATTCAGAAAATCTTTTTTTTGTTTGTTTATTATAGCCACAGAACATAGAATAATTGTAAAACACTCTGATGGTAATGCCCATGACATGTATTTGTATGGAAAAAATATGACAATACTAATTCAGTTGATGTTTCTCGTGCTCCTGTTTTACCTTGGAATCTTGTTGAGAAGGAAATCCATAGCTGATTGATTTCTTTCGTTAGGTGAGGGCAATGTATTTATACACATCACTGTAAGTGGATGTTAGAACACGAATAGATGAAACGTGCTAGGCCACTCCCTTTATCTTCCCACAGAGATCAATAGGCTCCATGTGTTATTATTATACATCTGGTCCATCCTGGTGGCAAAAAAATGGATTGGTGGAGAATAGAAATTTGCTTATGCAAATACAAATATACTGACTGATTTAATTTGGTAGTGCTAGATCAATGATGTTGCAGAAATCCTTAGCCCATCCCAAATAATACCTTTTTGCCATACTGGAGGAAATAAGGGTAAAAATATTAAATCTGATTGGCTGCCATTACTACATTTTGCACCGTCAATGCCCTGCCATTTTTCTTTTTTTTTTCACTAAACGTATTCATTTGTCAACAATTGAGTAAAACAACGTTTACCAGTGACTAGAGTGGCAAGTAAGCATATAACTAACTCAGAGTGTTTTAGAATCCCTTAGGATAATCACTACAATTATACTTAAAGCATTTGTTAACCTAAAAAAAAAAAGGTTGCTTTTTCTGTGTAATTTGGCCCCTTTTATCACCTGAAATACCTGTCTGATCCTGCCTAGCTATGCCCTCCCCTTTGTAAACTGACCATGGTTTATCATAGCTGCTGAGCCCAGACACTGTGGTCAGTTTACTTCCCTCTTTCATCCGAAGCTCTCCTGTCCTCCTCTGTCCTCTCCCCCTCCCTGCCTGTCAGCTAGTAACAGTTCCCGCCCCCCACTCCAGCTGCTGGAATAACATGTACATATTTATATTATCAGTGCTGATTCTTAATGCAGTGTGCCCCTGTGTGTGTGATTTTATAAACTGTTTATACTGCATTTCTGAGCACCTATCAGCGATCACGTGACCAGCTGGCTGTCTACTCGCCACATCTGACAGATTCAGTGGGCAGGGCCGAGATTCCCTTGCTGACGTCAGTCGGGAGGGGAGGAGGAGAGAGCAAGCTGGTCACGTGATCGCCGATCGGTGCTCAGAAATTAGGTATAATCGGCTTTTTATTTTATAGTATAAATATGTACATGTGGCATAACAACCACTTTAATGCCCGTTCCTTCACAACATTTGTTTTAGCAATCTTCCTATATATATGATTTAAGGCATAACTCAGAATTTTAGAGAGTATAAGACAATATTAACCAGGAAGACTGCAATTGTCATGACAATATAATGATAGAGGTCGACTATCATAATGCTTATGGTACAAAAATGACCTCAATATCAATAGTTTGTTGCAGATATAGGGAACATTTGGGACCAGACTAGTAATACAAAGTATATTTGAGGTTTAGCTACAAGTGGACCTGTGCTCTATTTGAACACTCAATGCAGACGAATTTAAAAGATAGAATTTTGTTTCACGTGATCGGATGATTGAATGGAATACAGCATCACAAAGTGAAAAATATACTACTTCAGTAAACCAGCTTTACTGTATTGAGAACTACTTGTCTAAGCATTATTAAACCCAAAAGCATTTATTATATTGCAGCTAAACAATTCTTAGATGTGATGGCTGCATTTTTTTTCTTTTTTTGGTTTTCTTTCTTCTATTTTCATTTGGTAATCCAGCCAATAAGTCTGTTGTTTTTCACAGCACAAATTCCAGCAGAATGTATCAGTTTACATGAACATGAGAAAAAACACTTAACACTGGAGTTTGGGTTTCATTTTTTAGTAGTGGGCAGCCTGTGAACTTCAGCACTGTAAAGCCTCTGTCAGCCTTCCTATCTAGCTAAGCCAATACATACAATCAAGGCTAGAAATGTACATATTTTATTTACAGAAAGTGACATATAGTTTTGGAGATCAAGGAGAGGGAGAGAACCTCTAATAAGGAAGTGACTGCTCTGGGCTTCAACAAAATGGTGGCTTCCAGCAAGAAGAAACAGTAACAACGCAATTTAAAGCAAACACACATTTTGGTAGCATAATTATTAAAGGGGAGTTTCACCCAAAATATACATTTTTAACATTAGATTTAGGCTAATTAAGGGGAGCAGAAACAGGTATTTTTTTTTAAATTAATGCCGTACTTACCATTGTAGAAATAGATGTTCTCCCGCCGCTTCCGGGTATGGGCTGCGGGACTGGGCGTTCCTATTTGATTGACAGCCTTCCGACCTTCGCATACAGCACGTTACGAGTTTCCGAAAGTAGCCGAACGTCGGTGCGCAGGCGCCGTATAGAGCCGCACCGACGTTCGGCTTCTTTCGGCAACTGGTGACGCGCTGTATGCGACCGCCGGAAGGCTGTCAATCAAATAGGAACGCCCAGTCCCGAAGATCATACCCGGAAGCGGCGGGAGAACATCTATCTCTACAACGGTAAGTACGGCATTGATTTTAAAAAAAAATACCTGTTTCTGCTCCCCTTAATTAGCCTCAATCTAATGTTAAAAATGTTTTTTTCGGGTGAACTCCCGCTTTAATGTGGATTGTATGTTCTTATGTTAAAAAACAATATTTATTAAACTGTTATGGGTAAAGTTCCACTTTAACAAAAGTGCACAGTACAATAGGCACATATAAGGAATATGAAGTGTTGGGATAACACATAGCTCCCAACTGTCCCTGATTAGGAACTAAGTCCCTCTTTCCTTCTCATTTATCCCTCATTTTGGTCTGATCTACTGTATATAGTTGTATATTAAATGCACTTTCTATCATTCAAAAAGTGTTTCCCAGTGCTAAACCTTTCATCCAATTTCTAAATTGCTGCATTTATAAATTTCAAAAGCCAATATGAAGGAATAGTAGAAGTAAAAAAGCACTTGTGGGTTCAACTAATCTTTTTTTTATAATTCTCTTTTAAGGGGGCATGGCAAGGGGGTGTGTCCTATGCCTACATACTTTTGCTAATAGGTGCCTCTCCGTCCCATCTCAAAAAGTTGGGAGGTATGATAACATACTCTTTAATACATTACTAAACTACTCTATGGTTCTACAGGCAGCACATGGGGAGCGTGTTCTAAAGGACTTACCACTTTAGAGGATCAGATGGATAAAGGAACAAAGATTAGTGATAGTCGTGTGTAACTTTCTCTTTAGTCTCAATACATCTGAGAAATAATTATTTTCTAAAAGTATTTATCGCAGAGATTTTATTTATGTTTTGAACACTTTAGTGATCCTAACATTATTTAATTAATACAGTGAAGCAAACATTTATACTGATGTGCCGCAACATTTTTTTGGAAGGAAACTGAAACAATTACAATGTAACATGAGCAGTAAAAACAGTTTTTATTACTTTCACGCTGTTTCCAATTTTCTGAAAACTAATACATCAGAAATCCAGGACTGCATAATCATTTTATTAAAATAACAGCAAGCTTATCTCAAATTATAATTAAATCTGGATCCCAACTAAATGTGATCTCATCTCATTTCTGATGTTGCTGTATAACAAATATTAGCAAACATAATTTGCCATAGTTTATATTAAAAACATTGGTGTACATTTTAAGGGCAAAGGGACTTGATAAAGAGAGATGGACTGAAGAGCAGTTTGAAAATGCATATCAAATTTGATAATAAAATGTATGATTTTTGGGACAATCAGGCAACATTTCAAATTTTTCATTTGAAAGATGGATCACCTTTTCATCTGGGATGAAGAGTTTGTTTTTTAAATTGTGGACCTACCTGCTATTTCTAAAAATTGTTGGACACGTAGAATTTGGTACATACAAGCGCAGTAATCTGTAACTACATCCCATAATCAGCCTGGCATCTACAGTTTGAAAATTCCAAATTGAAACACTGGCAGCAGATAGAAAATTAGGCGTAAAGGACTAGCAGAGGATTAAATCGGGCTAGTCCCTTTAGATATGGGAAACCTGCAATCAAAAGTACCTACCTTAAAATCAGTCCATTTAAGATTTTCTGATAGCCATACACAAGAGAATGTGATAAATAATTGGTATAGAGTAGAATAGAGTACACCAGTGGGAGATGTAATTGTTACTCAACAGGCACATTCTCCTATTGCACCTCATTTCATACTATGTTCTCTAGCTAATTATATAACTTTCCATTATTCAATATGTATTTGTCCTTACATTTTTTAATACGGCAAGTCAAAGGCCAATCTTTTGTCATTACGGGACATTTCATTATCCTGAATTGCTTTTTATCACTGCAATATTTAAAAAAAAATCATTCTCTATATATCTAATTAAATTACAACAAAAGATGTTTTTTTTCCTTACTTAGTATGTGTATAATACTTAAACAATTTCATTGTTTAATTGAATTCTCATTTATTTTAAGAAACCCTGTTACAAAAATTGCAGGTAAAAGCACAGAAAATTCAAGTATTTTATACACAGTATTTTTACATTCCATAAATTATATTTTTAATTACTTCACTTGCTTTAAACGTGCTGGAAAATTTGACTACTCCAGGTAGAGTCGTTCCCTAGCACAGTCCCCTAGCTCTCCATAAGTAACAGCTTTCTCCTCATGTGGTAGTGTCTAGTTATACACTGTGCTGGCCCAGCTTCTCTGCCCCTCCCCTCACCTCCCCTTTCATGTAGCAGCCAGAAGAGGAGCAAAGGAGAATACTATTGGGGGTCACTTAGATGGCAGCTCTGAGTGTACTGGGGCTGCTGACCTCACATCCAAGATGGTGGCACCCAGCAGTGGTCTCAGTGCTTTTGAGTGTCTACACAAGGGAGCTGTTAAGAATCGTTCATAATATGCCTAAGATATGTTAAATGCACACATAAAGTTATGGAAACGTTGTTGAAATAATTGGCCTGACAACAGATTTCACAGTCTGCTATTCAGTAATCACTAAACATAATCAGTGTTGATTGGGGAGTCCCTCTCGCTGCGCTATTTTATTCTGGCAGTGGGTGGGTTCCCAGCTGTCAGAATACAATGATCACTGCTATAGCCGCTGGTAGTGGTCGAAGACAAAAAAATGACAAGCTGATCTATAGATTGACTTCAGTACAATCAGCCTGCCTTTACATGGCTCGAAACTTGGACAGTTCCAGCTGATCTGGCCAAATTTTGTGTATGGCTGGCTCAGAATCCGTTATATCAGTCAATGATCCCATTCATTTGTATTGTATTTTCAGTGTGCAGACACGGAAAAAACACCACACCACCGTGCAAACAATCCTCTTACCAGAACAAATATCGTTATGGGCATATAATCAAATAACGTGCAGGTCAGTGGCTGTCGCACTTACAACAGAGTGAACTCCGCTTTAAAGCTGTATATATATGTGGTGGTATATCTAAGGCACTGCTTCCTCAGACTGCTAGACTCAGAATATTTGGAGTGAGATTGGTGATATCACATTTTCTGCTGAGAAGGCTTTGACATGAGGAAGCAAAGCCTTGTCTCCAACAAGATGGTCACCTCCACACCTCCACACAGAGACCAAGTGCAGAACAAGGCATGATAAGCCAGTAATGGGGAATGTTCAGCTACAAAGAGACCACAGGCAATGCTGGTGACTTATCCTTTGCCCTCTGCTTGCTTTTTTTTTTGCACAGCTTCTAGAGTTTGGTTTTCCTTTTCTTCTTTACCTGCTATGCTAAAAATGTAAAATGGCTGCCCTTCTAACATCTTTACCAACTACCATGAAGAAAGAAAGTGCAAATACTTACCTATTCTCTGAGTACTCTGGTCTAGTCATATGATCTCCCAAGCAGCCACCTTCAGGGGAGAGGACTGAGCACACTGACAACAAATCAGAAGCCTGAGCAGTGACGTTACACATAGGTTTACTATGGGGCATACCTTTGTCAACTGACCCTTCACTCCCCTGAAGCTGGCTACTGGGAGACAATCACGTGACTGGACCGGAGCGCCCTGAGAATAGGTAAATATATGCATCTTCCTTCTTCAGGGTAATTAGTATAGGAGTTAGGAGGGGGTGGGAGCAGTTTTAAGCTAGTTAGCTACTCAGTTCTAGGCTGGAATTCCATTTTAAGCTGAAATGACACCATCAGCTGAAAAAGTCTTACCTCGCCTTACATTCATATTTGTACAGCTTCCACACACTTTCAATTAGAGAGCAACAGCAAGAAAGCAAACATAGGTAGTTGGAGCAAAGCAGCGGGGTCATTAACAAATATTCATATCAGAATTCACACTTAGCATTGCTTAGACAACGCTATTGTTGCACTAAGCATTTCACAATGAAGCATTTTAAAGCTAGTTAATGCCTTTATGGAATTAAAATATCCTTAGCTTGGTTTACCTTTGCTATTATTTGTCCGTAGAGCTGGCAATGCAATTTGCTAGTGACAAAATGGCAGCTAGGATGACATCACAAGCGGTGTTATGAACTCTGCCCTTATGATTAATAAGTGAATGGAGCTATCACAGTTAGTGACCCCTCAGAGGGTCATTGAACTATATCTGGTCATTAGCTCACTTTCAGTCATATGACTATCCAAATGAATGTGACAGTAAGGTTTCTTTGTTAATGAATAAACTAAACTGAATAGAGAACTATTGTCTTTACACTATGAGAACTAACTTAATCAACCCAGTGAAGATAAGAGATGGCATGGTTTACCATTTGTAAATAATGACTACAATAACAGTGGGATTCAAATAATTGTAATCCTGGTCTAAATCGCAGGCCTAGGTGTGGGCATTTTCCTTCATTTTCCAAAGTGCGGAAGTACAGTATGCTGTAGCAATAAAACATTCAATATTAGTATCCTCTGTATCCATAAATATCATCATCAATATCATTATCTTGAAGCTATTATATTGTTTTGGAATTGGCTGCAAAGTATGATTGGTAACAATGCTCACTTGCCATATGGAAAAACCACTTGAACTTAAAGAGGCTTTGTCATTGGAGGGGGTGGGGAAAAAGTGTGGCAGGTATGAAATGCAAGTTTACATACTGTGCCTGCAGCCTCCCAAACCTTCCTGTCATGGCCGAATCTCAGGCCCCTCCAATAGGCTTAAGCTAAGAGGTTCTTGATACTGCTCAACCATTTTTGCACCTTCCTACCACCTGATAAATTCCCTATTGGCCAGTATGGTGTCTAATAGGAATGTGTCGGGTTGGGCACAGTGGAATGCTTTGATCACTGCCCAGTAGTGCTGAGGTCTTGTCTTTGAGAATGTTATGCCATTTTTTACAATTAGAAGGTTTGGCAGGCTCCTGTAGATGTGTATTTGTGTCAGTTTCCTCCCCTCCACCTCCTTTTCCTCAGTGAGAGAGTCTATTTTATGAAGTAAAAACCTAATTTGCAAGAGCCTAAAATCTAATTCTGATCATGAAATTGGGAAAAGGGACCTACCACCAGAAAACTATAATAAAAGGTTAATTGAATTCCCCAATAGTGGAAATCATAATAAATTAAGACACAATCACCATCATAAGTGTGTGCAGCCCATTGCATTATGGTGTGCACCAGCTCAAACACATTTGTATGTTTGCATGTGTATATTTGTGTATATATACTGATGGTGTTAGTAAAGCAGTAGACGGTGTCAAAAGGGCAGATATTGGTGTCAGTAGGGCAGTGGATGGTGTCAGTAGTTTTTATTTTTATTATTTTTTACAACTTTACACTTCTAATTAACCAGAGGAATCTGAGCCATACAGGATAATTAGGGTGTTCCCAGGCACACCTGGCGCACCCTGTGCGCACGCCTATGATCACCATACATTCCCTTTAAAAGCAATGCATTTTTATGTCTTAACCCCAAAACTTTACAAAAGTATATAGTGTTACATACAGAGATACACTTCCTGTGAGATATAGAGAAACTATAGCTTTAGATAGAGGTACTGTATGTATGGCAAAAATAAAAATCTTTATGACAATATTTAGTGGTAATGTAGGTTACATATGAATAGCTAGTCTGATGCACTTGCCTACATTTTCCAGGAGTGTCTAAAGCAGAACTTTAGACACTCCCGGAGACACTCATGAATATTGGGAGAGTAATTGGGGGGAGTATCATGTGTACTCAGGGGCGGACTGACAACTCATGGGGCCCCCGGGCAATAGAAGACTATGGGGCCCCTGGGCTTACAGATGGCCACCACGCCAGGAGGCAGTGCAGAGGCGGGGCAGCTAAAATCTCGGGATCTTCACATCAGAAGCATGTTGGTTTCAGACATATCAGGGACAGATGTAAAAAAAACATAGATTTTTACATACTGTCCCTGGTTTTACTGAGCCTGGCAACCCTGATGGGGCCCCCTAGTGACATGGGGCAGTACCCGAGTGACTCAATGGTCAGTCCGCCCCCGCGTGTACTAGAGAAAGTAAGTAGAGGGGATCATACGTATTGGGAGGGAATAGGAAGAGATGGATCATGAATATTAGGAACAGTGGAAAAGAGGGTTCTATTGGGAAGAGTGTCCCAAGATTATCTCATGTATTGGCTTCCACTTTTAAAGTTGACACATATCTGATGGTTTTAAAATGACCAGGTTGAAAGATTTGGTCATACTAAGGCCCCATTTCTGTATGTTTACGTTGTTCATACAACCACTTCTACTGTTTCTCACTATGTGCAAAATGTTGTTGTGGGTGCAAAGATCTAATTTCTTCCAGATACGGACATCATCTCTAAGGATGGCCAAGTCTCATGTAGGTGAAGCCACTTGCTGACAACAAAAATAGTTTAGTTGTCTGATCTGGCTATGTATGACCAGCTTAAAAGAAAACACAAGGCAAAACACAAAAAGCATTACAAATGTAGAGAAAAAAACTATTTACTGTTTTTTTTTTCTGGGTATAGAAAAAATAAAAAATAACTTGTTTTCTGTTACTAATGCCACCACCATTATAAGATTCAAAAGAACAGCACTTCTGGTTCCTAAATTCAAGAGACTGTGCTTCTGATACTCTTGAAGGTGATAGAGCCGAGACACTGTGATCCTGTATAGAGAAATCCTTTTGTCACTGTTGACATAAAGAAATTGAGAGCCTGAAGATAGCTAACGTATAAGTCTTGCCTGCAGTAAAGGAGAAAAGCTTGTGTCAGCAATATAGGCAGCCAGTTCCAAAAAGAAATTCCTCCGTTTATGTTCACTCATTTATTCTCCTTATATGTTTGCCCCCGACTATGTTCATTTACTTTTAAACCAACTGTACAGAATTAGCTACAAAAGAATTGCAATTGATTTACCTGCACATGATTGGGTGACCGGAGTAAACACAGCCTCGCTTTATTCGCCAAGAATTGAATGTTCTCTACTCCGATAGTACATCAACACTAATGCTAGCACTTTTCAGTTCCCAGTTTGTAGTATATTTTTTTTACCACTCTCTAATACGGTATTTAGGTTTAAAAGTATTAATGGGGAATATGTAAAACAATATCATATGCTAAAGTTAAAGGTTTTTAGCATGTTTCTAAAAAATGCTTCTGAACTTTTTACAAAAAAAATTACAATAAAATAAAGGTAACCCGCTGATTTCTTACTATCTGCTTAAAGCGGGGTTCCACCCAAAAGTGGAACTTCCGCTTAATCCACTCCTCGCCCCCTTACATGCCACATTTGGCATGTCATTTTTTTGGGGGGGAGTGGGGGCTTCAGGAGGAGAGGGACTTCCTGTCCCACTTCCTCTTTCCGCCGAGGGGCTGCAAAGGCGATACGTCATATCGCCTTTTGGCAGCCCCTCCCTGTAGGCGATCGCCTGGGACACGTGACAGGTCGGATGGCACAGCGCCGCTCACGCATGCGCAGTGGGTGCCCGGCCGTGAAGCCGAAAGCTGTCACAGCCGGGTGCCCACACTTGAAGACGCCGGCCGGAGAGGGGGGGAGAGGAGCCCCGGTCGGCGCGTCGCTGGAACGTGGAACAGGTGAGTGTATGTTTATTAAAAGCCAGCAGCTACACTTTTTGTAGCTGCTGACTTTTAATAAACATTAAAAATGACTGGAACACCCCTTTAACCTCCCTGGCGGTATGATTATGTCAGATTTTTGATGCTGAAAGTGGTACAATTGTTTTGCTTGGAAATTTGGCGTTTTATATTGTAGGCCTGCAATTCTTAGGAATAACTCACTTAAATCTGTCCAAACAAGAGTCTAGTAGACATCCTGGGTATGATAAAGTTTGAAACACAAAATCATAAATTATAATATAATAAATAACTATAAATAATTATAACAAATAATAATATAATAAAAATGATTCAATAATGTAATCAAAAACACTGGCATTTGCTCAGTTGCATAATTGTCGCTGTCATTACTTTCAGTGTTTGATGACGAATTTCCCCACAAATCACCATCGCTCAATTCTGCAAGTGATTCTAATTTATTATCGCTGTTTTCTAGCCGCTCTAAAACCACTTTTGACATAAAGGGACACTTTTTAGTTGTGTACTGTGTTTTGACTTTTTTGAATTTGGCGCCGATCTCCGCCCCCGTTCGTCGTATTGTCGCAGGGAACGGAGCTCGGCGGCACTCGGGCACTGTGTGAATCGAGCGAGATGACAGCTTGCACACACAGTGGGGAGACATCGCAGGATCTAGGGGACAAGGTAAGTAAACTCTGCCTGGATACTGCGATGCGATCCTGAGTCTGGCTCGGGGTTACAGCTATTAGTACTGAATTTTCACCCCGAGCCAGACTCGGGATTACCGCCAGGGAGGTTAACTCCACTATATAATATTGTATGTTTTTAAAATTACAGCAAATATGAAGCTTGCAGCTATGTTTTGCTGTCCATGTGGACACCATTAAGAAAGAGGGCTCCAAAGAAGACATCTCAAAAGTATCTACTGATAGAGACAAGGTTGACCCAACCTTATTCTACCAATTAATCTAACTGGCTACTCACCAGCAAGTTTTCTTTTCATCTGGCCTATTATTTCTGATTTAACAGATCAAATCTATGTTCGTATAAACAGGTGGGAGTTTATCATTGAAGAAGGCCGCATTATAGAAGAACACACAGTTCTGTTTACAAAGAAGACACTTAGAAAATTCCCATAGACGGTAACTTATCAGGCTTGCATTAGCATTCACATAATCAGTTCCCAGCAAAGTAACTCAACTACTGCAGGATACCGCAGCTAACACAGAATTGTCACACAATCAGTCAGGCTCGGTCATATCTCTGCTCTGCACTGCAGGGAATTACAGAAAATGCAGCCTGTGTGAATTTTACAGTGTCAATATACCCTTTTGGGAGCCCATATAAATGAACCTATAGGGTGTTCTACTGCATTTTTACACAGCAGACAAAGACTATTTTTTTTATTTTTATTTTTTATAGACAAAATGCATGTACAGAAAAACAGAAAAAACACATTGACATGTAGTAATAAAATGCATGACTGGACAAAATCACTTGCCCTAATCAGTGTTAAAAACACACGTAACAGCATACATTTTGATAACGCAAAGTGTGAATTCAGCCTGATAGTATTTTTATTACCCCCCAGTGAAATTTCTAGTCTTAAAACCATGAGTGTCTCTAGTGCAAAGGTCTGGCACTGCTGTGTCACAGCTGAGGGAAAGATACACTCTCCTCTCCAGACCACTGCACTTAGTGTATTACGCACTCCTAATCCCTGCACTCTGTGAGTTACACCTGTCTAACACCATGCACTCTATGGATTACATACTCCTGACAGCTGCAGTCTGTGTGTTAAGGAATCTTGACCCCTACACTCTGTGTGTTATATACCTCTGAACCCTACACATTGTGTGTTATATACCTCTGAACCCTACACTCTGTGTGTTATATACCTCTGAACCCTACACTCTGCGTGTTTTATACCTCGGAAACCCTACACTCTGTGTGTTAAATACCTTGGAACCCTACACTCTGTGTTATACACCTCTGAACCCTACACTCTGTGTGTTATATACCTCTGAACCCTACACTCTGTGTGTTATATACCTCTGAACCCTACACTCTGCATGTTATATACCTCTGAACCCTACACTCTGTGTGTTATATACCTTTGAACCCTACACTCTGCGTGTTATATACCTCTGAACCCTACACTCTGTGTTATATACCTTGGAACCCTACACTCTGTGTTATATTCCTCTGAACCCTACACTCTGTGTTATATTCCTCTGAACTCTACACTCTGTGTGTTATATACCTCTGAACCCTACACTCTGTGTGTTATATACTTTGGAACCTTACGCTCTGTGTATTATATACCTTAGAATCCTACACTCTGTATGTTATATACCTCTGAACCCTACACTATGTGTGTTAGTATTTTGGCCCACTGCGCTTTAGATTGTTGCATACTTCTGACCCCTACACAGTGGAATCAGGAGTATCACAGACAGTTTAAGCTACACTGTCTATGATACTCACTCCTGACTCCTATACTTTGTGCATAATGCAGCCCAACCCCTGCATTCTGTGCATTCCACACAACTGACCCCTGAAGTTAGGAGTGTATTATGCACTCCTAACCACTGCACTTTGTGTGATATGCACTTATGACCCTGCATTCAGTGCACAATGCAATCTTGGCTGCTATGCCTTGGGAATTATTTGCTTCTGTCCCATAGACTCTGTGGGTTTTATTTACTAAAGCTAGAGAGGACAAAATTGGTCACACTTCTGCATATAAACCAATCAGCTTCCAGGTTGTATTGCCAAAGCCTAATTGAACAAGCTGAGGTTAGAAGCTGATTGGTTTCTATGCATAATTGTGACTAATTTTCCCCTCTTTAGCATTAGTAAATAAACCCCTGTTTCTTATATACTTTTTATTCCTGCACTCCTGACCACTGAACGCCTTATGCACTTCTGATTTTTACACTCTGCAGTTGATTATCTAAAACTGGCGAGTGCAAAAATCTGGTGCAGCTATGCATGGTAGCCAATCAACATCTAACTTCAGCTTGTTCAATTAAGTTTTGACAAAAAAAAACTGGAAGATGTTTGGTTTCTATACAGGGCTGCAGCAGATTTTGCACTCTCTTGTTTTAGTAGTTCAAAAACCTTTATTTTGAACTCCTGACTTCTGCATTCTGTTTTTACCAAAAATAGGTAGAAGAATACGTATCGGCCTAAACTGAGGAAAAAAAACATTTTTATATATGTTTTTGGGGGATATTTACTATAGCAAAAAGTAAAAAATATTGAATTTTTTTCAAATTGTCGCTCTATTTTTGTTTATAGCGCAAAAAATAAAAACCGCAGAGGTGATCAAATACCACCAAAAGAAAGCTCTATTTGTGGGGAAAAAAGGACGCCAATTTTGTTTGGGAGCCACGTCGCACGACCGCGCAATTGTCTGTTAAAGCGACGCAGTGCCGAATCGCAAAACCTGGCCTGGGCATTAAGCTGCCTAAAGGTCCGGGGCTTAAGTGGTTAAAAAAAGCAGAGGTGATCAAATACCACCAAAAGAAAGCTCTATTCCTGGGGGAAAAAAAGGACATATATTTTTATGGGGTACAGCGCCGCATAACTGCGCAATTGTCAGTCAAAATAGCGCAATGCCGTATTGCAAAAAATGGCCTGGTAATGAAGGGGGTAAATCTTCCGGTGGTCAAGTGGTTAAGCATGCCAAGCAGTATAAGGACATCATTCTAGAGGAAAGTGCTCACATACGCTTTAGCCTGTCACCGTGTGTACTAATCTTGCATTGCCATTGACCTGTGTTCCATCCTGACAAGCACCTATGCAGTACACAATGTTTCCAAAAGAACCTTGACCTGACATATTGCAATATTACAGCATTGGTACAGATCTAAAGGACTTGACATTCACGTGAAAGAGATCAGTTTAGTGTGAGCCTCTTATCATCATTGTGTGTTATTTCATAAAACGTGTCTTTTTTTATAGTTTGTACATATAGGCCATAGGTGTGTGCAGCCTATTGCATTAGGGTGTGCACCCCAAAGTTCAAACGCACATGTACGCCACCTGCTGTCACAGGAAGGGGGATCTGGTGGTGGGAGACAGTTGATTGGGAGCATATTACGGTACACCCAAAATTTAGGTGTAACATGTTGCTAAAATTGAACGTAGATTTTAATATATTGGAAACTGGCACCCCCAACCACCCACCTAGTGCTGCTCCTGGCTAATGCTAATGTAAATGGGGTGATTAGGGTGTGCCCAGGCACATCCGGCACACCCTGTGCGCACGCCTATGATATAGGCAGACATATTTGTTCCTCACATATGCTGGATCTAATTCCTGGTTCTGCCCTGCTAACCATACATGGTTAGAATTTTGGTTGGTTCCTGTGAAAGGTTGGCCAAATAGTGAGTGGGTGCCGGTGTGCTGTTGAGAAATGCCCCCTATCGAAAAATTTCAGCCGGAAATCACAGAACACTGGCTATCAGAATACAACAGAAGGCTGGAAGAGATCCTTCAATCCACACTGTTTAGCCTGGACGGGGGAATCTCTGCATTTCTCTTGTTCAGCCCACTGGGCTTAATCAAAGCAATCTTCATGTGTATGGCCGGCTATACTTGATCCTCCTAATACATTGCAAATCTTTGAAACAGGATCTGTATGTACAGAGTAGACTGTTTTCGATATCCAAAGACCTGAAACCTCCATTATCCTGCTGGAGCAAGAGACCATGTGATTTTTAGTCTAGGTTAGCTACATCAAGAGGCTTAAATTGAGCCGGTGTGGGATACTTGTTGGAATATTATTATCTCAGCATTGTCAGGCTATTTATAAACCTCAATGACATTGCAGTTGCTTGAGATCTTTTTGGTCTATGGCAAGGAAGAGGTCATCTCTTGTTCTGAATAACAGTGTGGTAATGCTGCTGTATGCCCCAATTGCTTTAAGTGAAGTGTGAATTTCAATGAGTGCTAAACGTTATGGAGCCACGCCATCGCATCTGGTATGAGTGCATCATCTCTGTACAGGGAGCAATGACTTTAGTTCCAATTTGTAGGTAGAAGGTGTGTGTAGAGATGCCAAGGAAGGCTGAAAGGCCCACATAGCACTCAAGGGTCTGTTTAATTTTCTAGTGTGCCCTTTCATCTGCCATACACCAGGCAAGATCATTGCTTGTACAGCAAGTGGAAACCATTGGAAATATAATTAGAATTTTGCCGGGACATGCTGTAGAATATAATTCATTATGACTTCACCTACAATCATTTATACCCCTTTCACACTAATTCGCTTTACAGGCGTTTTAACGCCTGTAAAGCTCCTGTAAAGCGCCTCTCATGCCACCCCAGTGTGAAAGCCCGAGTGCTTTCACACTGGGGCGGTGCGCTTGCAAGATGGTCTGCAAAGTCCTGCAAGCACCATCTTTGGGGCAGTGCAGGAGCGGCGTACACACCTCTGCCCATTGAAATCAATGGGCAGCGCTGGCGAAATGCCTACAAAACGAATCGGCAGCAGTGCTTTTTACCCCTTGTTAACCCCTTCTTTGGTTTTAGAAGCACCCCGCTCCCCCCCTCACAGCGTCAGTAAAGTGCCTCTAAAACTAGCGGCGCTTTACCGCTAACGCTCGAGAGGTCTGAGTGTGAAAGTAGCCTAAATTTCAGATGTCGTAGTGCCATTTACAAACAGGTGCCTAGTCTGCCTGCTGCCCAAAAAACTGAACTCTTAAAACGGTATTAACCCCAAAAAATTAAAAGCTTATCAATTCTTAAAGCGGTTGTATACCCGCGATTTATTTTTAATTTTTTTTTCACCTGAAAGGCAAAAGCCATAATGAGCTAGTATGCACCGCATATTAGCTCATTATGAAATACTTACCTCAGAACGAGGTGAAGAGAACTTACCTGGTCCACGCCGAGCGAGATGTCATCTTGACTCGGCATGTCTTCCGGGTATCGCCGCTCCAGCGCTGTGATTGGCTGGAGCGGCAATATCATCACTCCCGCACATGCGCGCGGGAGACTTCAAACCAGCAAGGTCCGGCGGCTGCCGGCCCTTTAGCCGAGGATCCCCGCTGCGCATGCACCGCTGCAATCAGCGTCGCATTTCGGGGGGAATATCTCCTAAACCGTACAGGTTTAGGAGATATTCTTTATACCTACAGGTAAGCCTTATTATAGGCTTACCTGTAGGTAAAAGTTACAAAACTCCCTATACAACCACTTTAAAGTGTTACTAAACCCAGGACTGCATTTACTGTATCTGGTCTCCCACAGGACACAGAATATGGAAATGCAATAATTTTTGTAAATATAAACTACTAAATATTTTGTCTCATCAGCAGTATATAGCAGTCTTGTGACTTCTATCAGTGTCTGATTAAACCTTGTAGGAGGAGATTTCTGTTTCAATGTGTTTATTGAGTTTTGCAATAAAGACATATAAAGTAACAATACATACATTAGTTCGTAACAAAGACCAACATGGCCTATCAAGGAGGGTAGGAGGAGTTTTCATTCTCCCTTGATTGTCTTATGAGGCTGCAAGACCCCTGACCCTCTGCCTGAACAGTGCTGATTGACCCTGTGCTGATCACATGCACTCTCCCAAGAAAAAAAATCTCTAGCAATACACACCAACCCGAGGATGTACAGCTTGCCCCCAAGGCTCTGTTTTATCAGCAGATAGATTGGGGACAGTGGAAGAAGGGGAGGTTTAGAGAAGAAAGGCTCTAACAGCCTTTTTACACAATGGAGAGGATTAACCCCATAGGTTCCACAATGAGTATAACAAGCATGCTTTACTGCATATACAGACTGATTTTACCATTGTGGGTTTAGTAACCCTTTAAATATGGTGGCTGCATTTTTTCATAATTCATTCATTCTTAAATGCGGTGACTACATTTTTTCATTTTATTTTTAATCTGGCCAGTAAGGGCGCATTCTTATTATTGGTTGGAGGGCGGTAAAACCCTCCTTGCCACGGTACAAGCAGCCATTGTGAGTAGTCTTCAAGGGAGTATATTTGATCAATTCTCCAGGAAATGGTTCATGTTGGAAAATGTTTGCTAAATTTTTTAGGCAAAATTCTGAGTCATCCCACAAAGTAGCAGCTTCAAGGAAAATACACTTTTAGTAAAGCCAGACATATAAAAATATAACCAATATATAAGATAGATATATTTCCTCTAGAGCAGGGGTGTCAGACTCAATTTCATCATGGGCCGCATCAGAATTATGATCGCCCTCCAAAGGGCTGGTTGTATCTGTAAGATTAGATGTCCAGCGCATCCCCTCCCTTTTTACATTAGATGTCAAGAGGCACCCCATCATCAGAAGTTGAGTCCCCCACTCTCCCTTACATCACAGTGCACCCTCCTTTCCTTGCGCTGCTGCTGGGAAGAAGCTGGATGCACTGCTTGAAAGTAGAAAGTTAGGCCTCGTACACACGATAGGTTAAACAGAGGACAACGGTCTGATGGTCAAAACCGATCGTGTGTGGGCCCTATAGGTTATTTAACCATTGGTTAAAAAAAAAAAGCCAACTTGCTTTAAATTTAACCGATGGATTCCTAACCGGTGGGAAAAAAACGATCGTTAGTAGGCACAACCATCGGTTAAAAATCCACGCATGCTCAGAATCAAGTCGACGCATGCTTGGAAGCATTGAACTTCGTTTTTTTCAGCACGTCGTTGTGTTTTACGTCACCGCGTTCTGACACGATAGTTTTTTTTACCGATGGTGTGTAGGCGCGACGGACCATCAGTCAGCTTCATCTGTTTACCGATGAAAATGATCCATCGGTCCATTCTCATCGGATCGACTGATCGTGTGTAAGCGGCATAGGGGTCTGGAGTAGGACCAGAGGAGTGCTGGAGCTCTCCTGCAGCTGCAGAAGAGGTGCGAGGGCCACATGAAATGGCCTGGAGGGCCGGATTCGGCCCACGGGCCTTGTGTTTGACACCTGTGCTCTAGAGGAAAGCAGGCAGAGAGATATCCACTTGACTTTGAATCCACCATAATGCCCACCAACGTATGTTGTAGCCTCCGTGGCATCATTTTAGTTAATACCTTTGATAAGGGAAGAGACCGAGCCTGTTCCTTTGAAGTTTCCCAAAATGCTGGACAACTTTGTGTGTGATAACAAGTGCTTCTGGTGGTCACCAGCACCCTTTGTTGTAGGTAAAGGAGGCCTCTCATGCAGGGGTCAAGTCCTGTGGAAAAAAGTGTGGGAACTCCCACCCAAGATCCATTCCTCCACCAAAAAAAAAATGATACGCTCATATGCATAATTACTAAACCGCATGTTTTTTTGTTTTTTTCGATCCACTATACCCTAGTAATCCTTTATGTTACTGGCCGTTTCCTGTATATGGATTCATTGGGTAGTGTGCGGGTATTCTGTCACTACCTCGATGCCGCAATGTCTCCTGGGAGCTTTTATCATTGTTCCCAGGAGACATTGCCACGAGTTATCGCTGGATTTAGAAAGAACCCGATGAATCCATATACAGGAAGCGGCCAGTAACATAAAGGATAACTAAGGTTCGCCTGCCCCTGACAGTGACTGGAGCTGGGCATCTCTGCTTAGTGAGGGATTGGCTCGGGCGGCTCAGCTGCTCTTGGATGCTCTAGTCCTGCAAAGGGAACTGCGTTCCTGCTGTGAAAAAAGTGCAGGAACTCCGTTCCCACGCGTTCCCGCAGGACTTGAGTCCTGCTCTCATGGGAACCTTACGTGAAGAGATCAGGCAATGCATGGCCACCATAACTTCTAACAGTTGTTGATGGTACCGTTTTTCACCAGATGCTATTTGAAATAATAATCCCAGAGACCTTGGCTTCTTTTGTGTACAAACAAGGCTGTCGGTAAATTCTGCAGTGTCAAATGTAGGTTGACAGCACCGCGTGAGGATGTTACAGGGGACCGGAGGTGAGCAGGAGGTGGGTCATCGTATATCTATTATAAACCACAGAGGAAGAAGAAGGCTGCTTTCAGATTTAGAATTCCACTTGTCCACACAAGGTTTCTTTACATAAGATTCAAATGTTGGACATTCCATGCAATGAGTTCATTTAATGAACAGATCTAATAAATGATGTGGTGAAATTACTATAAACAACAGTATCGGTCATCAGAGCCTGGAGATGGTTTCCTTGACAACCTCGCTTCCCTTTGTAGAGCAGACATCATGCCCAGTGAGGACATGACTTCTCAGCTTAACACTGTCACTGCCAAGGGGGGCCTGTAGTGCGATACACACAAAGATTGAAGCCAAAAGGCCAGCAGAATACAAAATCCCAGGTTATATGTGCAGTCGTTATGCACCAATTGACACTAATGTAAGTGTGTTCATTTCACTTCAGTATAAATAAATACTGCAACAGGCCTCATTTATTATTATGCCTGGAAATGCAATTATCAACATTGCCCATATTAGCCAATAAGATTCCAACAGTGTTTCTTTTGCTGCAGATAAAAAAATACACAGAAGAATCCTGATATGTTGCTGCAAATAACCCAGACCGTTCACCCGGCCATTTCCATTAATGAGACCGGTGGTGACAGTCAGGTTGATTTACTGAGGGAATAGAAAGTTCACGAAGCCCACGGAATCTTATTAGCTTTAAATGATATGCACAAAATTGGACTCGAAAAACATGAACTTTATAGGCATCAATGAAAAACATACACATTTTCATTAGTACAAAATGAAACAGACACATTCACAAAATCCATAACAAAATAGTACCTACTCAGTACCTACTAGTGTATATACCATATATACTCGAGTATAAGCCGAGGCACCTAATTTTAACACAAGAAAATGGGAAATGTATTGCCTCGAGTATAAGCCTAGGGTGAGAATGCAGCAGCCACTGTAAGCGGAAAAGAGGGTCAACAATGCCCATTTACACGCCTCACTGTGCCCATTTGCACGCCTCACTGTGCCCATTTACACGCCTCAATGTGCCCATTGCAGCCTCACTGTGCCCATTGCAAGCTCACTGTGCCCATTGCAACCTCACTGTGCCCATTACCTCACAGTGCCCATTACCTCACTGTGCCCATTACCTCACTGTGCCCATCTTCACTGTGCCCATCCTCACTGTGCCCATTATCTCACTGTGCCCATTACCTCACTGTGCCCATTACAACCTCACTTTGCCCATTGCAGCGTACCTGAAATTCTTGACAGGCTGCACTGCGGGTGTCCATTTTTTAAAACTTGCGGCTTCCTCCTAGTCCCGTCCTGTTCCGTGATAGTCGTTTGACACTGTGTTCAGTGTTCCGCCTATCACGGACGTTCTTTCATTCTCGGACTCAGTTTCCCAGCAGCCACTGTGTTCAGTGTTCCGCCAATCACGGACGTTCTTTCATCCTCAGACAAGAACACAGTGTCTGCTGGAAAACCGAGTCCGAGAATGTAAGAACATCCATGATAGGCGGAACACTGAACACAGTGTCAAACACTTATCACGGAACAGGAGGGGACCAGGAGGAAGCCGTGAGTTTTAAAAAATGGACGCCCAAGGTACACTGACTCGAGTATAAGTCGAGAGGGGTATTTTCAGCCCTAAAAAAGGGCTGAAAACTCGGCTTATACTCGAGTATATACCGTAATTGACCTAGACCAGTCTCATAGTCAGTTAAAGTGGATGTAAACCCTCCATACACCCAGTGAAGTGAACAGCCTCAGATAATACACAAGGATGAACCAAATCTCCCTACATAAGTTTTACATGTATATCTGCTGTCTTCACATTTATATACTGTTTAGAAAGCTGAGATCGTGTTAGGAGATTTTCTCTTCCTGGTTAACACAGGGTGTGATGTCTGGGCATACAGCCAAGATAGCTAAAATTGCTGATTGGAGGAAAGGCGCACACCCCCTCTCATCATAGGCAGAGACTCTCAGAGGTGTTTTGTAATAGGACCTGCTCCCTGCTAATCTATTTTAGCAACCTTCCTGGACTGAAGATTCAGGCTGCTTTTGTCTAAAGTGTCTGAGAATTTGTTAGGAGTTATCAGGCTGATAATAGAGGAACAGTTGCGGAGAGAGCTACGGGACATGGCTCATTGAAGAGAGATAACAAAACACTGCAGATATATGTGCCCAGCTCAAATTTCATGAATCGGGTTTACGTCCACTTTAACAGTGGCAAGAAAGGGCTTGTAGTTAGTAGAATCCAGGAGTGTTATGCCTTGGTCAAATAGCCTGCTGTAGCTTTAGCTCAACATGTTTCGCGATATTTCGCTTCCTCAGGAGCTTAGGTAAGAAGCTCTGTGTGTGAATGAACAACAAGTCCCAGCATCCTTTGTAGCTGTTGGCTTGTAGTTCTTAAAGTTCCCAACACAAACACGCATGTTGCTGCTTTCCTCTGCCAGCTTTCATGTCGGTGAGTGCATTTTCTTTCGCTTTCTTGGCATGGTGGAGAGGATTTCCATTAGCTGGTGGAAGACACTTTCTTTGCGGTGATATTTATCACATATTTTGGACTCTTGTATAGGACTTTATTTACACTGATTAAATGTTTTTTTTTAATCATATTTGAATATTGTGGATGCTTTTTTGCACATTATGAATAGTGTGTTGATGGCATACACTTTAAGCTTCTGTATTTGGAGGTGCTGCATTATTTTCTTTGTTGGTTTTTGTGGGTATTCTATATTTACTTTTGGCAAGCTGCCCATTTATTTTCTTTATTTTAGTGCTGACCCCCTTTTTTATATTCTCAATTAACTACCATGGCGCTGTTAAGTGCCTTGGTAGTTCATTGAGTCTTCCTGTCAGGCCTCATACACACGACCGAGTTTCTCGGCAAAAACCAGCAAGAAACTTGCTGGGATTTTTTTTTTGCCGAGGAAACCGGTCGTGTGTACATTTTTAGACGAGGGAACTGTCGAGGATCCCATCGAGCCAAAAAGAGAGCAAGTCTTCTTTTTCCTCGACGGGAATAGAGAAACTTGCCTTGTCGAGTTCCTCGACAGCCTAACAAGGAACTCGACGAGGAAAACGATGTGTTTCGCCCGTCAAGTTCCTCCGTCGTGTGTACGAGGCTTCAGTGTAAAAATTGCCGGGCCATTCGTTGCATGGGGCAGAAAACTTATACTACCAATCTGTAGGAGACCTTAAACCCCCCAAAAAAACAATTGGGAAAAACCAAGCTAAGGAGAGTGTGGTGCCAAACATACATTGTTGTCTGTTCTTCAGGAGACCTGCATGGCTTTAGAGAACTATTGATCTCTGGTGCAATGCTTTCCAGACTCCTAAAAACAAATTTACCTTTATTTGCCTTTCTTTTGTAAAAGTGAACTTATCCTTTATATATAGAGTAAAACCTCGGATTGCGAGTAATGCGAGTATCCTGACTTTCGGTAGAGACAGAAAGGTTTCAGATATGTTATCAATACATTTGCAAGCCTCGACATTTCAACAGGAACCATAAAAGAATAATCTGCGATAGTGTGAACAGAAGGTTATTTACTTAGCTGTAAGGTAGAATACTCCTATGGATTTATTCCGAAACACGTTAGCATAACTATAAAAAAAAGATCTGGATATCAATAGATTACCAATGACGTGCATATTTGAGTCTATCAATAAGCCCACATATGCAGATCTTTATATTGGAAAAAATAGATATTGGAACAATATATGAACAATTTACAGATCTGTTAAAATCCATAAAAAGCAAAATACAAATAGCATTGCTTTGAATAACCTTTTTTTCATAAACGAATTGAAATTTGGTAATAATGTACAGTAATATAATGCTGTAACAATGGGCCAACAACGATCGCTAGTAACAAACATCCTTTGCTTTAAAAAAGACACACTCTGAAAACTTGTTATTACGCAATTGTAGAATGTTTTGGGAAATTGGTGGCTTGCCAAGGAAAGAAAAGCATTCTCATGGCACACAAGTTGGTATCAGACAGCTGTTGATCAATTGGAGAAAGGACATATCAGATCTTTCGCTGTTACTGATAAAGAATCTGCTGATTGACGACTGGCTTATTAAGAGAACTTTAAAGATAATAGTTGAGTTTGTTTCACCATCAAACTTTTATTCAATTGCTAAACCTTTCGCTTTTTTAGGCCAAAATCTGGTTCTGTAGACAGTAGCCTCACACTACTAATATGTGCAGTCTAAAGTTTGACAATGGGGTTTATTTACTAAAGCTGGAGAGTGCAAAATCAGGCTCACTTCTGCACAGAAACCAATCAGCTTCCAGTTTTTTTTTTTTTGCCAAAGCTTAAAGGGTTACTTTTTTTTTTCTTAAATAACAAACATATCATACTTACCTACTCTGTGCAGTTGGTTATGCACAGAGTGGCCCCGATCCTCCACTTCTTGGGTCCCCAGCAGCGCTGGTGGCTCCTCCTCTTCTCGAGTGCCCCATTGGAGAAGTGCTCTCCTTCGGGACACCCGTGCAGGCATGCTCCTGAGTCCTGCTGCTGCGTCTGAGTCCTGCTGCTGCGTCTATTGACACAGACAGCTGGACTCGCCACCCACAGCGCCTAATCAGGCCACAAGACACTGGTTGGAGCTGGCGTGCTTGTTCCCGACGCAGAAATTATGGGGCTCAGTTAAGTAAAAGGGAAGCTCGGGGGGGCTGCTGCATGACAGGAGGTTTTTCATCTTAATGTATAGAATGCATTAAAGTGATTGTAAAGCTTCAATTTTTTTTTTAAATAACAAACATATCATACTTACCTTCACTGTGCAGTTCGTTTTTCACAGAGTGGCCCCGAACACTGTCTTCTGGGGTCCCTCAGCGGCTCTTGCAGCTCCTCCCTGCATCGTATAATCCCCTAGGAGAAGCGCTCTTCTGAGGGGGCTACCTAACATGTGCACTTCTGAGTCCATTATTCGGCATCCATAGGACTTGGCCCCACCCCCCATGTCATTGGATTTGATTGACAGCAACAGGAGCCAATAGCTGCTCTGCAATCAATGTATCCAATCAAGAGCCGAGAACTCCGGGCAGAGGAAGAGCGCATCTCCGCCCTCAGAAATTTCAGGGCTCAGGTAAGTATGTGGGGGGGGGGGGCTGGCTGGCCGGTCACTGGCAGGTGTTTTTTCACCTTAAAGCAGAGTTCCCACTGTTTAAGTATTATTATTTTTTTTCATTGAATATTGTTTTTTAATAAGCTTAGTTTATTCTGCCTTGCTGGCATTTTCCATATTGCTTGTGGGCATGTGAAGCCCACAAGCACTATCTTTTGGGACACGGTGCAGATAAGCGACCAGCATGCACCGCCCATTCTCGCGCATTCGTAGTATCAACGGTTTTTAATGCCGTACACTTCAGATGTTGCCATCACAACAGGCGGCAGCGGAAGTGTCCACCCCGTTGTGATGGCAACGAAGCCCTCAGCACTGCCCACTGATTCCTGGGAAATGATGACACACATCTCCCAGGAGCACCAGCGAGCACAGGACCTGAGGGAAATTACATCAGGCGCCACAGAGAGGAAGTGGCAGAATACAAAGGACCACATAGTAACAGTGCTGAAGGAGTGAGTAAAAAAAAAATCAAAAATGTTTTTGCTGATGCATAATGCTGTTGATTTATGGAAAGTTGTTTTTTTGGTGGAACTTTATGCTCCAGATAAGCCTATATTACAACACTTTATGCTACAGGTAAGCCTATGTTAAGGCTTACCTGTAGCCACCCTGGATATCTCCTAAACCTGCACAGTTTAGGAGATATCCCCCTGTGTCTGCATGTGCCGAAGTCATCGGCGCATGCGCACTGAAGAAATGGCACGTCATGCCACGTCCAAAATTTCTTTCCTCCCATTTATGCTCTGTGCATTGCCTGCACCCACTGGATTTTGGCCTATTTTATTCACCACTGAGGTACATCATCTGGAGCGGTGGTTCCTTCTTTCTAATGCCGTTGCTTCAGTTAGACGTGCCATTACCGGCGGCTCCCGGCCAATCACAGCACCGGAGCCGCGATACACGGAAGTCAGTCCCTGGAGAGATGTTGGCCGCCCCCGGGGTGGCTACGAGGACCACTGTGGGGGCTTCAATCTGAGTAATACATAATGAGCTAGTATGCTATGCATTATGCTCATTATGCCTTTTTTTTATTATTTTCTTTAGGGTGTACAAACACTTTAAAAGCTGATAGGCTATAATGCACAATTGCACCAGATGCTCAGTGCACAAGCTTTAGTAAATCTTCCCCTATATATCGATAACACTATTCATTGAGGCTTGTCCAATTGGATGACATTCAAGTGACTGTCTGTGACATCTAGGACATCAATTAATGATAGACACTAGTAGGGCAAGCGGCTTCCAACCGGTAGCAATCACAGTAATAGAACCCCCAGAGTTCTGCTAATTGGGGGCGGGATCTTTTATTGCACCTTTCCAAGTAGGATTCAATAAGGTGCCTGTATTTAGAAATTCATCTTGCTTTAATACACCATTTAACCTACAACTGTACAAGGACATTACTAGTAAAATATTCCACTACATCATCCTGTGGTTTTTAATAATGTTAATAATAATATTAACACTATGGTGCCATTTCAAGCATTAAACTTTTTTTTTTTTTGGCAGAGAAAAGCATCTGTTTTTTATCTACTCGATCCTAAATATGGATCCAAGCAGCATGGTGTCCCTACAAAAATAAAATATCCATAATTTAAAGTGCAATAAAAAAAAGGCGAACACTGGAAAATAATCCAAACGATAAGCCAAAAAGATCGAGTTAAATCTAGTACATTGCTTAGTGCTTCAAAATGCCCCCAGAGATTTCTAACAATGGAACTCAAGGCAGGGAGTGGGAGGGGAGCTGATAGGTACAAAGAACCTATATTGAGGTCTTGACACCTTCCAGGATGCCTCTCAAAATATAAACAGCAGCTAATTACATCGGTGACCTTTTCGCTATCCAGTGTGATCAGCTTCTGTATTTGCATAAAGCTGCAGCATCATTATTTCAGTCCCATCGTGGCCAAACATCTGCAGTGTGGCACTGCGCAGTACAAGCCAAACAGCTGTACGTTGGACTCTTTCGCTGGATCTGCTTTGTAAACATCGAGTCAAATAAACTGCAGGCGGATATTCTAATTTGCACCTCTAATTCATAGCTCATTTTATGCTTAAGGGCAGTTCAATAAAGCCTTTAAATGATTGTTAGAATAGTATATCAAGAGGCCGAACGGTGAAACCACATTTAGACATTACCTATGCCATTCAAATTACCTTTATGTTCGGTTCACATTAGCTTCTACACACTGAAATTATTAGCGAGTACTCTAATACTTTGCGGTTTCCAGTAAAACATCTCATCGTCTTGTCTCTGCTCAAATGTATGATACTTTTAAATGTGATGAGTAACCATGTTTGGTTATACCATCACAAAATACAGTGGGGTTGATTTGCTAAAGGCAAATAAGCTGTTCTCTTTGCAAGGGAAATTTCACTTAGGATCAGGGACGATCCGCCCTATAGGCTCACTATGCAAGCCGCTTAGGGCCCCGCAAAGCTGCGGCGGGCCCCCTAAATTACTAGAGACCCCGCCTGGTGAGAAGTAATTGTCGGCCCCTCACCCCACTTCTCAACTCGCTGGCTGCAGGGGGGAAGAGGTAAGAAGCCAGCACCCCCTCTCCCTGTCACGGGAAAGTCCCCCCCCCCCCGCTTCTCAACTTTAATGTGAGATGTCATTGTCATTTTCGGCAGCCGGCCCCCCCGCTTCTCAACTTTAATGTGACAAATTTTGCTTAGGGCCCCACGGAGGTCAGGATCGGCACTGCTTAGGATATTTCCAGCGTTCGATAATGTGCAAGGAAAAATACTGCTAATTAAATCTTTCCTTCCATGTGATTGGGTATTCTTTGTAAAGTATACAGTATTTTCACCACATTCATTAAGCCAGTATTTTTCAACCAGGGCACAGCGTGCTGCAGATAGGGTGTCATATGGCTTTCCACAGGGTGCCACAAGCAGGGAAATCAGTTTGTCCTGAATTAGAATCATGAGTTACAATAATGTTGGTGGGCCAGCTGCCAGCACCGTAACAACCAATGATGCTCTAAGGTCAGGATGCATGGCATCCTTGAATGGTGAATGATGATGACCAGCTCACCAACACTATAGCAACACATGACTCTGATCCAGGACAGGTTGTATGCAGGACAACCCTTGGAATTCAGGAAAAGATAGAAGTCCACCTCCTCCCAACCTCCTCCACTTCCTACTGTCTGGCATGCTGCTGGAGCCAAAAGGTAGGCCTCTGATGTGAAGAGGGAACTGTGTGATTAGGGAACTCTGTGATGGGGGACTGTGTGGTGATGGGAGGACCTCTGATGTGAAGGGGGACCTCTGATGTGATGGGAGCACCTCTAAAGTAAAGGGGGAACCTCTGATGTGTTGGGAGAACCTCTGATGTGATGGGAGAACCTCTGATGTGAAGGGGAACCTCTGATGTGATGGGAGCACCTCTGATGTGAAGGGGGAACCTCTGATGTGAAGGGGGAACCTCTGGTGTGATGGGAGCACCTCTGATGTGAAGGGGGAACCACTGATGTGATGGGAGCACCTCTGATGTGAAGGGGGAACCACTGATGTGATGGGAGCACCTCTGATGTTAAGGAGGGGGCCTCTGATGTAATGGAAGCACCTATGATGTGAAGGGGGAACCTCTGATGTGAAGGAGGGGGGCTCTGATGTAATGGGAGCACCTCTGATGTAATGGGGGACCTCTGATGTAATGGGAGCACCTCTGATGTGAAGGGGGACCTCTGATGTGAAGGGTGACCTCTGATGTAATGGGAGCACCTCTGATGTGATGGGAGGGCCTCTGATGTGAAGGGGGACCTCTGATGTGATGGGAGGACCTCTGATGTGAAGTGGGACCTCTGATGTGATGGGAGCCCCTCTGATGTGAAGGGGGACCTCTGATGTGATTGGAGCACCTCTGATGTGAAGAAGGGGGCCTCTGATGTGATGGGAGCACCTCTGATGTGAAGGGGGACCTCTGATGTGATGGGAGGACCTCTGATGTGATTGGAGCACCTCTGATGTGAAGAAGGGGGCCTCTGATGTGATCGGAGGACCTCTGATGTGAAGAAGGGGGCCTCTGATGTGATCGGAGGACCTCTGATGTGAAGGGAAGCTTCTGATGTGAAGTTAATTTCATGAAGGCAGTTGTATGTAAAGTCTGACCGATGTGCTCTGATGTCGGGGAAGTCAGAACACAATAGCACAGTGGGAGTGATTACCTCATCCAAATCGAATGTATGGATGGAGGAAGTGGGTAATTTGTTTACGCTAATTAAAACTGTATGGCCAGCTTTGCATACATTTATATATAGCCGAAACTGAAAAATGGTTGAGAAATGTTGTACTAAGCTAAGGGAAGTGTCCCTTGCAATGTGAACAACCCATTTGCCTTTAGTAAATCAAACCCAGTGGGTCTAATTTGTTTTTGTTTTTTAATGGGGAAATAGAAGGGCACCCTTTGATTCTAGTAAGCACTCAGACTCCAATGTTAGTTTTCTAATACTAAATAGATAAGGAAAACAAGCATCTGATTAATTGCTCTTGGTATCATATTTGTGTTTTCCTTCCTCCAAAGTTTTTAAATAATGTAATTTGCATTGCATAGTAAATCTATATTTAACAGGACCTGCAACTTGTACTCCCTTCCACAGAACTACCAACAGCCAATACAAACAATGACCTTTGGCCCCGCAGACAGTCTGATATGGTGTGTGTGCAGAGAATGTTGTCTCCTAACATACTATATTCAGACACAGTGACAGATGATATGTTCTCACATACTAAAGTGTTGTCAAATTTTAATAGGTCAGATCTGACACACTGATATGTACTAACAATCCCATGCTCCCGTGTATTGTGACACTTTAGCTCCACAGTTCAGTGAATAAGCATCCTTTTGCGCTTTGCAGCTCTAAAGCACAACACATAAAAGGGGGAAAAGCATGGTCTGAATGTATATGTTTACTTCCACTTGTCTCAGCCAATGTGGATAACACAGAAGAGTCATAGGGCTCTCTGCAGAGCAGGTAATTTACAGCTACAGCCCCTTTCTCATCAGGTTCTTGTTTCATATCTTGTACAGTCAAAAATACTGTATGCAAATTGGGCAGTATGTTGCTTCTTGTGGATATTTGCAATAATTATTAAAGTGTTACTAAACCCACAACAGTAAAATCAGTCTGTATATGCAGTAAAGCATGCTTCTAATCCTCGGCATTGTGCAAAAAAGCTGTTTTATACTGTCTTCTCTGATCCTCACATTCTTTCACTGTCTACAATCCATTTGCTGATAGTCCAGAGCCTTGGAGTCACTCTGCACATGCTCAGTTTGGCGTGTATTGCTAGAGAGTTTTTTTTTTTCTTGGGAGGGTGCATGTGATAAGCGCAGGGCCAATCAGCACTGTCCAGACAGAGGGTCAGGGATCCTGCAGTCAGAAGAGAATGAAAACTCCTCCTACTAGCTTTAAACAGTGCTCGGCCGGTCACTGATAAAAGTTACAAGATTGCTATGTACAGCTGATGAGAAAAAGTATTTAGCAGTTTATATTTACTAAAATAATTGCATTTCCATGTTCTGTGTACTGTGGGAGACCAGATATAATGAATGGTCCTGGGTTTAGTAACACTTTAACCTTCCTGGCGGTATTCCCGATTGTGGCTCGGGGTTAAATTTCAGTACCATTTGCGGTAACCCAGAGCCACACTCGGGATTGTAAATAAGGATAGCATTGCAAAATCCTGGTGCCGTGTACCTACCTTGTCCCCAGGATCCTGCGATGTTCCCCCGATGTGTCTGCGGGCTGTGTCCTCCGCCCGATGCTCTGTGTTTTAGGCTCTGTTTCCTGCGAGCGACGCAGCGCATGGGGACGGAGCCGGCAGGGATTTCAAAAAGTACAAAAAACATAACACATACAGATTACATTACTGTATCAAATCATTTCACCTCCCTTTTGTCCCTAGTTGTTTGTCCAATGCCCTGCATGTAGTTTTATATTATATATACTTTTCTTTCTGCCTGGAAACTGAAAAGGTAAGGGAATTTGATAATACTTGAGAGTCAAGGTCAGGGAATCCCTGGTTGTCACCAGGGTCTTTAGAACTTGTGTACTTGTTAGAAGATTTCCCCCTCTATTCCTGTTCTGTTGACAACCCAAATTTGAGATTGTCTTTCATTTTCACTGATGTCATAGTTCAGAGGAAGCGGTAACATCTCTGCCCTTCCCCTGTCATCAGGTGACAGTGATGGGACTTAGCAATAGCCCCGAGCAGTGCATCATGAGAGGAGGTCACATGGTCCTCCATACACAGAAGCACTATGTATTTTGCAGTTGTGTTCACAGAAAAGGGAAGGTGAGGGGGCATTGGAGAATGTAAAGTGGTCAAGGGGTGGATTTTACACAGACCCAGTGTCTTTTTAAGTTACATATTTATGTTTAAAGATGGCTATGTTCCCCCAGCACCCACGAGGAGAAAGTAGCAGCGCTTTATGAGCCAAGTTCAAGCCTCAACTCTGTGGTGGGTTGGGGGGGTGCCGCTGCCACAAAAGAAGAGAGCCCAGAAGCGGGTCTTTATTAATTCACTTCTTCTTTCCTGGCAGCATGCCTCTTAATCTGCTATGGAAGTGAGGCATGAAATCACCTCATTCAAACCTCACCTACGTGGTGATTGTGTAGGCCTTCACATGACTCTACACGTGCAGAGTCACTATTTCCAAAACCTTGAAATAGCTAATATATATATATATAATTATCATCCTATGTCTTATTTATTTATTAATTACACTTAAACATCTTTCTCTGGGCAGGGGGCTTGGGGTGTGTGGATGAAGAACTTCCCTCTCCGGGGGACAGGGGGCGGTGCAGGACTAAATCTTTGACCTTGGTGAATGAATGTCTTGCTTCGCCACTGTTGTCACCTATAGAGAGAATCTGCAGGATAGAAATATGGGGTCAATTAAAGGTTCTTACCACCATCCCTATCCTTCTTCACTACTTAGTGATCTACTGACCAAGAATGTACATACTAGGTGTTCTCTCAATTACTATATACATGCTTGTTCCTGGTCAGTAACCTACTAGGTAGTAAAGAAAGGACAATGTTGTTTTCCCTAAAGCTACACCTTCAAAACCAAGTGAGCAATGGCAACTTCCATACAGATAACCTGTCAAGTTCTTTGGTGCGAGCTAAAGCGGAGTTCCACCCAAAAATTGAACTTCCGCTTTTCGGAACCCTTCCGGTGTCACATTTGGCACCTTTCAGGGAGGAGGGGGTGCAGATACCTGTATAAAACAGGTATTTTCACCACTTCCGGGTATTGACTCCCATGGGAGTGACGCCCCTTCGCATTAACCCCCCGCTGTCTTCTGGGAAACACACTGCTCCCAGGAGATAGCGGGGGGAACAGCGAGTGTGCAACACGCTGCTCGTGCATGTGCAGTAGGGAACCAGGCAGTGAAGCTACAAAGCTTCACTTCCCGATTCCCTCACTGAGAATGGCGGCAGGGGCAGCTGAGAGACGAGCGATTGCTCGGCTTCGGCTGCCGACATCGCTGGACTCCAGGACAGGTAAGTGTCCATTTATTAAAAGTCAGCAGCTGCAGTATTTGTAATATATTTTTTTTCGCACCCGCTTAATGTTGGTGTTTATGTCCCCCACCCTCCCTTATATCACAATTTCCTTATGCTGCTTCTGGTAAGAAGCTGTAAGAAAGTAAGGGTCTGGAGTAGGACCAGAGGAGGGCTGGAGCTCTCCTGCAGTTGTAGGAGAGGTATGAGGGCCACATGAAATGGCCTGGAGGGCCAGATTGGGCAAACAAGCCTCAGCACTCACTCCGTCCCACATCCTATGGTACAAAAGTCGTGTTCCAAGTGATGCTGCTCTGCTTAAAGCAGGGAAACTTCAAAGCACTAGAAAGAAACAAAGGAGGATGCAAACGCCTAGTGCATTACCTCCAACACCATATAAATGTATTAAAAAGCCAAGATCATACTCACAATCATAAAGTAGTTACAAGCGTATAAATCCATAACTCCAGCATGCTGGATAACCAAATCTCTGTAGTTGGAAGCTGACTCGTTTCGAGAGACAAGCCCCCTTCCTCAGAACTCCAAATACAGTGATATTGTTATCCACCGTGCTGGAGTTATGTTTTCATACACAACTTTATGATTGTGAGTATGATCTTGGCTTTTTTAATACATTTATATCACATTGGAGATAATGCACTAGGCGTTTGCGCCCTCCTTTGTTTCCTTGTAGTGTCTAAATTCAGCTTGTACAATTAAGCTCTGACAATAAAATCTGGAAGCTGATTGGTTTCTATGCAGAGCTGCGCCAGATTTTTCGCACTCCAGTTTTAGTAAATCAATCCCGGTGCTCTTGGCTTTATTTTCACACCAAATTACCCCATGGAGATGCTGCACATAAGTGGATTTACTCCACTGTGTACTTAGACAGAAAAGCAATGCTATTCTTGGTTTACAGAAGAGAAGCCTTCCTGATATTGTGCCAAAGATAAGGCGACAGATAGGGAATCTGTGGCTGAGAAAGTCCTCCACCTGCGGGCTGGTATGTTGTCAGTGTCCTTGTAGACGGATTGATTTATAACCAACTAATGCATTGCTACATTTGCTCTGGGTTAATGTTCATCTAAACGAGATACAGCAGTAGGAGATATTTTCAAACACCATTTCATAGGAGACCACAATCCTACACAGACCTGCAGAATGTGCGATACAGGGCGCTCAATACAGCCAGCCAGGGAAAGGACACAACACAGCAGTCAGTGTAGACTTGTGGGTCCCTACAGAGCAGTCCGCGCAATTGTTTATTCCATGCAATTTAAATGAGGCTTGTACTGCTGAATGGCCTTTGACTTTACTTGCAAAGTCTAGTTGTTTTTGTCAGGCTACATGCACACATGAATTTATGCTCCAAATATGATTGCAGAAAAATGTCTCCAATGTCGCATATGTCTGCACGTTTTTGAGCACTTGTATGCGTGTTTAGGTGCATTTACAGGCATATGGCATTTAGAAGCATATGAGCGTAAACTCATTCTTTTGGCTAGAAAATTAATTTATTCTATCCACTAGAATACATTTTTCGTGCATATGCACACATTCAGGGCCGGATTCCAAACAAGGCCAGGCCTCGGGGCGGCAGTGGGTGCAGGGGCGGCACTGCAGCTGAGGGGAGAGGACACTTTCACTTTAATTTCGGGAGTTCCCCCCCTGTCATGTCACGGATGGTGAGAGGAGAGAAAACAGAGGGAAGAGGAGGTGAGATGGTTCTCGGCAGCATGTCCTCCCTGTACTGCGCAGGCGGGGGTGGCATTGAAGGACCCGGCCTTGGGGCGGCAAAAGGAGTAATTCCGGGCCTGCACACATTATGCATGTTTAGGTGTGTGTATCTCTGTAAATTACACTCCTAAGCTCCTTTTCAATCACAGCTTTGGGCATTTTTTCCAATTCTTCCTAAGCCAGCCATACATAGGTAGAAATACGTCCAGTTTAGCAGGGACTGACCGTGGTTCTATCCATGTATGGGCAGGCTGATTGTACCGAAGTAAACTTGAGTACAACCAGCCTGTTGAATTTTTCACATGAAATTACTGCAGCTAAAACCACTAGCAGTAATCATTGTGTTCTGACAGCCAGGAAGGCTCCTTGTGCCCCCTGCTGGCAGCACACCATATCGCTGCAGGAGACATTCCCCCATCATTGTTGACTGTAAAAGGGGGAATTAAACTTTCTATGGCTTGCCTAAGGCCTTATTTAAAAAATAAATAAAAAAAAAGCATTTACATGTGTTTTTTACTTACTGATCTGAATGCACCTGCAGTGAACTGCGTAACAAAATCCAAAAAGTTGCGCCTCAGGATTTGCATTTGCCAGATTCAAATATTGGATAAAAAAATTTTTTACACTTTCACCAAGTATTTACTGGTCATTACACAAATGTTGTGCTAGAATTAAATATGCAATATAAGATCAGTTCATTTTTTACGGCAGTGTGAATGAAGCCTAAATTCTGCTCTCAGGGTCGGACGGGCAACTCATGGGGCCCCCAGGCAATAGGAGATTATTGGGCGCCCGGGCAATAGGAGATTATGGGGTCCCCAGGCAATAGATTATGGGGCCACAGAATATACACACACACACATACAGTATACATACACAGTATACACACACATAGACACACAATATACACGCACAGTATACACACACAGTATACATACACACAGAATACACACATACTGAAAAGGTACTGGAGAGGCGGGGCAGCTATAATCTTGGGATTTAAAAAAAAGATTTTTACATACTGTCCCTAGTTTTACTGAGGCTGGCAACCCTGATGGGGCCCCCTAGTGGCATGGGGCCCTCGGGCAGTGCCTGAGTGCCCGAATGGTCAGTCCGCCCCTGGCTGTTCTTAATATCCAGATCTAAATGCCTAATGTGCATGGCCACATAGGATAACACTGAGTTACAGGCATAAAAAAAACTTGTCACTGGTAGTGGATCTATTGATGCTGGGGGGAGGCCCTTATGCTACTGGGAGACAATCATTGACAAATTGATACTTGGTTCTGTATCCATTACTGAAAGGTGGGTAGGGGGTGGAACCAAAGAATGGTGCTCGGAAGTGGGTAGGGAGTGGAACCAAAGAATGGTGCTTGGAGGTAGGTAGGGAGTGTAACCAAAGAATGGTGCTCGGTGGTAGGTAGGGAGTGTAACCAAAGAATGGTGCTTGGAGGTGGATAGGGAGTGGAACCAAAGAATGGTGCTTGGAGATAGGTAGGGGGTGGAACCAAGGAATGGTGCTAGGATGTGGGTAGGGAGTGTAACCAAAGAATGGTGCTCGGAGGTGGATAGGGAGTGGAACCAAAGAATGGTGCTCGGAGGTGGATAGGGAGTGGAACCAAAGAATGGTGCTAGGAGGTGGGTAGGGAGTGGAACCAAAGAACGGTGCTCGGAGGTAGGTAGGGAGTGTAACCAAAGAATGGTGCTTGGAGGTGGATAGGGAGTGGAACCAAAGAATGGTGCTTGGAGATAGGTAGGGGGTGGAACCAAGGAATGGTGCTCGGAGGAGGGTAGTGGGTGGACACAACAGGTGACTCGGAGGTAGAAAGTTCCTGCACCTATTCTCTGAGAAAAAAAGCCCTGGAAATACATATATTAAAACCACATATTAGCTACTATATATATATATATATATATATATATATATATATATATATATATATATATATATATATATATATATATATATATATATAGTGGGATGATATGCTTGTGGCAACAAACTAAATTACCATTTTATTTTTTAGTGTAGGTCCCAAAATAAAAACTAACACCAAACAACCTCTAGCTCTTGGACTGACATGTCATGTTGGATCTTATAATCCTTCCAGGAGTAGAGAGCCAGAAGTGCAATTTGTATTCAGAGAGCCTAATATGGTGTATGAAAGGTATTGCGGTAGTTATTGCCAAGTGAGTTTTTTTCACTATTAGAGCAATTAATCAATGGAGGGACATGTCTGAAATGTTCTCTTTGACCACGGCTGCAACTTTGAATATAGCTATCGAGTGAATTTGAATTACCCCGTGCTAAAATAGAATCCGCCATTTCATCCCAATAGTTGATATTCACACTTGAAGAATGATTTACTGCAGCCAGCTTGTGCAGCACATTTTTGTAATGTGTATGTGCTTATTGAGACTCGGCTTATAAATCATTACAAAACTAAATTGAAATGACCATTTGTATAACAAAGATAATTTACTGCCCACAATAATTCAGAGCTGTGTTCTTCATTAGCATGCACAGCGTTTTCTATGTTATATTAACATTTATGCCAGATATAATTTTTCACTCATTCCATCTCAGTGACCCCAGAAGTATTACAGCCATGCCTGGACTTACTGTGGGGCCAAACCAAAAGGCACAAAGGAAAGTGGAGATGCTTCCCATGGCAGGCTATCAGATTTTAGGTTTTCAGATTTCTGGTTCTATGAAAGGCTAGAAAAGGGAAATATCTGGTCAGGGCCGCCGTCAGGGGGGTAGAGGCATTACTCCTGTAAGGGGTCCGATGGTCCCCAGGGGCCCGGCTGGACCCCCTCCCGTTTTTTATTTATTTATCTATTGCATTACACCTGTAAGGGGCCCAATGGTCCCCAGGGCCCCTTACAGGCCCCGCCGGCCCCCCTCCCATTGTTTTTTGCATTACACCTGTAAGGGACCCGATGGTCCCCAGGGACAATCCCCCCCACCCCCACCCGCTTAATATCTTGCGTTGGGAGAGAAGAGAATACACTTGTTAGCACCACCCTCCCGGTTCTCTGCTCCAGGGGGCCCTGCCTAAAGCTCTGATGGCTGCCCTGTATGTGGTTGCTGTAGGCAACACCACTGTTTTTTCTTCACAAATAAATCCCACTTAAAGCAGTATTAAAACTCTGCTGTCAGATGCTGCCACCGCCATCTTCGGTAAGGCAATCAGGAAATGAAGCCTTACGGCTTCACTTCCTGGTTCCCTACTGTGTATGCGCGACTTGCGCTGCGTGATGCCACTGGTCCCCGTTGTCTTCTGGGACCTGTGTGTCTCCCAGAAGACAGCGGGGGGACGGGAAGGCTCGGGTATCTATGCTCAGAAGTGGGAGCAAAATGCTAGTATAAGACAGGTATCTGCTCCCCCCTGAAAGGTGTCAAATGTGACACCGGAGGATTCCTAAAAGCGAAAGTTAAATTTTAGGGTGCAACTCCGCTATAAGTAAAATGGAGAAAGGTTGGAACCCTCCTTTCTGTTTTGGAAACAGTGGCAAAACCTAGATGGAAATCATCAATTCTTATGCCGCGTACACACGATCGGAAATTCCAACAAGAAAAGTCCGATGTGAGCTTTTGGACGGAAATTCCGACCGTGTGTATGCTCCATCGGACTTTTGCTGCCGGAATTTCTGCCTACAAAAGATTGAGAGCAGGTTCTCTATTTTTCAGACGGAAAAAATCCTATCGGAAAATCTGCTTGTCTGTATGCAATTCCAACGCGCATAAAAACATGCATGCTCAGAATCAAGCAGAAGAGCCGAACTGCCTATTGAACTTCATTGATCTCGGGTGATCATACGTCTTGTACGTCACCGCGTTCTTGACGGTCGGAATTTCCGTCAAGATTTGTGTGACCGTGTGTATGCAACACAAGTTTGAGCCAACTTTCCGTCAGTTTTCTTGTCGGAATTTCAGTAGATGTGATGGTTGTATTTCCTTTTTTTAAGCTTTCTTCCTTCTATTTTTATTTGTTGTTTTTCAAAAGCACAAGCAAAATCTCTTTCCAGCAGAATGTATCAAGCCTCGTACACACGACCGGTTTCCTCGGCAGAATCCATCAAGAAACTTGCTGGGAGATATTTTTTTGCCGAGGAAACCGGTCGTGTGTACATTTTCGTCGAGGAAACTGTCGAGAAACTCGACGAGCCAAAAAGAGAGCAAGTTCTCTATTTCCTCGATGGGAACGGAGAAACTTGCCTTGTTGAATTCCTCGACAGCCTAACAAGGAACTCGACGAGATTTTGTTTGTTGGGTGTTTTTCAGGTGTTTTTTCTGGCATTTTACAGGAGTTCTAGGAGCTGAAAACGCTCAGGTGTGAATGCAGCCTTATGCTGCGTAACACGGACAGAATTTCCAACAACAAATGTTCGATGTGAGCTTTTGGTCGGATATTCCGACCGTGTGTAGGCCCCATCGGACATTTCTGACTAGAAAAATTTGAGAGCTGGTTCTCAATTTTTCCGACAGCAAAAGTTCTTGTCGGAAATTTCCGATTGCCTGTATGCAAATCCACAACAATCCTACGCATGCTCGGAATCAATTTGACGCATGCTCAGAAACATTGAACTTCATTTTTGTTGGCTCGTCGTAGTGTTGTATGTCACCGCGTTCTTGATGTTCGGAATTTCAACATACAACATTTGTGTAACCGTGTGTATGCAAGCCAAGTTTGAGCCAAAATTCCATCAGAAAAAAATCCACGGTTTTGTTGTCGGAATTTCCGATCGTGTGTACGCTGCATTAGTGTATTTAAAGTGTTACTAAACCCACAACAGTACAATTAGTCTATATATGCAGTAAACCATGCTTGGTATACTCACTGTGGAACCTAAGGGGGAAAACCTCCGCATTGTGTAAAAAGGCTGTTTGATCCGGTCTTCTCTGGTCCTCCCCTTCTTACATTGTCTCCAAAACATGTCTGGATAAGACAGAGTTACTGGAGTCAGTCTGCACATGCTCAGTTTGGTGTGTATTGCTAGAGAGTTTTTTTTTTCTTGGGAGAGTGCATGTGATCAGCACAGGGCCAATCAGCACTGTCCAGACAGAGGGTCAGGGGTCCTGCATCCTGATAGGACAGTCAGTGCGGTATGAGAAGTCCTCCTACAAGCTTTTAAAAGGCACTGATATAAGTCAGGCCTCGTACACACGACCGGACATGTCCACTGAAACTGGTCCGCCGACCAGTGTCAGCGGACAGATCCGATCGTGTGTACAGGCTAGCAGACAGATTTCCAGCGGACAAATGTTTCTTAGCATGCTAAGAAACATGTCTGTTGGGAAGCTGTCCGGTGGACATGTCCGCTGGTTAGTACGTCTAACCAGCGGACAGAAATCCTGCGCATGCGTCGAATTGATTCGACGCATGCGTGGAAGCATTAAACTCGCGCGATAGAGAACGTCGGTGTCGTCTACGTCACCACGTTCTCTGTCCGCGCGGGTTTCGGTTTGATGGGGTGTACAGCCATCAGACCGAAATCTCCCAGCGGACATGTCCGATGAAAACGGTCCGGCGGACCGTTTTTATCGGACTGTCCGCTCGTCTGTACAGGGCCTCAGAAGACTACTATATACTGCTGATGAGAAAAGTTATTTAGAAGTTTATATTTACAAAAATTATTGCATTTCTGTGCTCTGTGTACTGTGGGAGACCAGGTTTAGTAAGATTTTAAGTTTTTTAATACATTTACCACTATCCTCCCCCAGACTTACAATGCTGCTGTCTGATGTACCTCTTCTGCTCATTCCTTCAGAGTTGTGTCTCAATACTACAGAAAGTGTGTTACTGGCCAGATCACCATGTAAAAACAAAGGGGAAAAAACAAACAAAAGAAAACAGATGCAGCCAACACACCTAATGATTGATAAGCTTCAGTATAATACATTTTTGGCTTTGGGTTTAATGCTGCTTTAAGGGCAGTGCTGCTAATATTGATAGATTGCTTGTGACTGGAAGCTAGTGAATTGAATCATCCCACTGCCTTACAATATCCTAAAGGGATTCCACTGGTGAGATCTCTCAGTTCTGTCCCCCGCCCCTAACCTTAGAGTCTCACTCCTCTTGTTGTAGCAAGAGAAGTTTCAATCTTCTTAATGTAACAACAACGAATAACTCCACGGGGAGAGTGAAGTCTCTCTAGCAATGGCCATAAGAGTAGGTCTTTGCTGTGATTTCTGCTGTCTAGATCTCTCCGCCATGTAGTATGTAAGAGATGAATGTGAAGCTACATGATGATTTAACCCACTGGCATCTATCCCAAACTGAAATATCAATCCTGAGTAGTCTGACCCTTTAAGGCTGATTTATAAATCCTGACGCGTAGAAGAATATGGCTGTCATTTATATCAACTAGTCATATCTTTTAATTTTCCAACCTACCCTAGAAAATGATAGATGGGATCTAGCTTGTCACTATAGGTGACGATTCATGTTATTTGCTTTAGCTTTAAAGGGGTTGTAAAGGTTTGTTTTTTTATTTTCTAAATAGGTTCCTTTAAGCTTGTGTAGTGGTCTCCAAACTGCGGCCCGGGGGCCGAATGCGGCCCTTTGCTTGCCATTTTCTGGCCCTTGAGGCACTATTCTCCCACTGATACCAGACTCTATTCTGCCAATTGGCAACAATGGAGCACCATTTCTCTCATTGACACCAACAATGGGCCTCCAAATGATGGGGCACTATTGCTCTACCCTATACCAAATGTGGCAATGTTTACTCCCACTGATGCAAGGAACATGTCCACTCCTGCTGGCCACAGTCCGACCCTACTAGTCTGAAGGACAATAAGCATGCCCTTTGTTTAGAAAGTTTGGAGACCACTGAGCTAGTGCATTGTTGGTTCACTTATCTTTTCCTACGATTTCCCTTCTAAATGTTTTTTTTTCTTTGTCTGAATTTCTCACTTCCTGTTCCTCCTCAGTAAGCTTGCCACCATCAACGGCTCGGATGATGGGGGCAAGCTTACTGAGGAGGAACAGGAAATGAGAAATTCAAAGAAAAAAACATTTAGAAGGGAAATGGAAGGAAAAGGTGAACCAACAATGCACTAGCTTTAACCACTAGAGGGCCGCACTATAGACGAAAGATGTCCACAGCGCGGCTCTCAAGTGCCGGGTGGACGTCCCTGGACGTCCTTTTATTTACATTCCCAGTAGCGGGGAAACACTGTGCCTGGGTGTGTTCTAACTGTGGGGGGAGGGGACTGACTGGGGGAGGTGACCGATCTGTGTCCCTATGTACAAGGGACACAGCATCGGTCTCCTTTCTCCCTGACAGGACGTGGAGCTCTGTGTTTACACACAGAGCTCCACGTCCCTGCTGTCACCGCCGATCGCGGGTACCTGGAGGACATCGCGGCCGCTAGGCATGCGCATCGGCTTCCCAGCGATGCGCATGCCTAGCGGCCGCGATGTCCGCCAGGTACCCGCGATCGGCGGTGACAGCAGGGACGTGGAGCTCTGTGTAAACACAGAGCTCCACGTCCTGTCAGGGAGAAAGGAGACCGATGCTGTGTCCCTTGTACATAGGGACACAGATCGGTCACCTCCCCCAGTCAGTCCCCTCCCCCCACAGTTAGAACACACCCAGGGAATACATTTAACCCCTTCCTCGTCCCCTAGTGTTAACCCCCTCCCTGCCAGTCACATTTATACAGTAATTAGTGCGTTTCTATAGCACTAATCGCTGTATAAATGTGAATGGTCCCAAAATTGTGTCAAAAGTGTCCGATACGTTCGCCGCAATATCGCAGGCCTGAAAAAAAAAATTGCAGTTCGCCGCCATTACTAGTAAAAAAAAAATCATAAATCTATCCCCTATTTTGTAGGCGCTATAACTTTTGCGCAAACCAATTTTAACAAAAATATGTAGAAGAATACGTATCGACCTAAACGGAGGAAAAAAATATAAAAAAAAAAATTGGGATATTATTATAACAAAAAGTAAAAATTATTGTGTTTTTTTTTTAAAATGTTCTGTATTTTTTTGTTTATAGCGCAAAAAATAAAAATCGCAGATATGATCAAATACCACCAAAAGAAAGCTCTATTTGTGGGGAAAAAAATGATAAAAATATAATTTGGGTACAGTGTTGTATGACCGCGCAATTGTCATTCAAAATGCATCAGCGCTGAAAGCTGAAAATTGGTCTGGGCACGAAGGGGGTTTAAGTGCCCAGTAATGAAGTGGTTAAGGAACCCATTTAGAAAATAAAAAGCAAACCTTTACAACCCCTTTAATAAATAGGCCTATTCAGTGCTGCATTGTGTTTCCAAGTGCCACACCTCTGCCATCACCTATATTTCTACCTAGGCATTTCTTCTTATCATCATTGTCTTCCTCTCATCACCTTCCATTAAATATAAATACGTGTCTTTATATTTTTGTTTGTTATCACTGAACCATTCTAGATGTATGGATATTGTTTGTAATAATTCTTTTTTTTTTATGACTAAATTGAAATGAACTGATTTGTTGTAATGAGGTGGAGTCTACTATCATTGAAATTATCTAATGTCTTTACTAAACTAGCTTTGGTACCAGCCGATCCGGTATTTCAGCACTCTGGACAGTTGCCTGCAGACTCCCTGGTTAAGATCGGCTATCCATCACAAAGCACCCAGTCTAATCACTTGTGTGAGTATACATGCTACATTTCTTCAGGAGAGAACCTGTCTTTCTTTTGATTTACTTTTCTTTCTCCACAAAGGATAGGAACTTAATAATATTATGTTATATAATAACAGTCCCTCGGGTCTTTACACTTTCAGAAGATAATTGTTTCCATCCAAAGCTATTTTCTGCTTGTTGCCAAGATCTATATGAACCACATATTTTCTACATGCATATATATATATATATTTGATCCATATTGAAAAAACAGAACGTTTATACATTTCTTACCATACTAATGTTCACATGTGTTTAGCTGAGACTTGTTGACCCAATTTAGCTTGACCAGTAACAGAATTGCAATGGAAGACTGTCAGGCTGTTCTCCAAGCACACCCAGAAAACTGACCACTCTGGGATGGATGTGCTTTCATGCCTAGTGTGGTGAGTTTTGTTATAGGAAAGTAGGGAGACTGGAAGGATCACCATGTGTTGCACACAAAGGAAGCAATCCAAAGAGAACAGGATACTTTTTAACACAAACACATGATACAACAGACACATATCAGGAATATGAAATGTTGAGGTCACATATTCTTACACACAGGGGCGGACTGACCATTGAGGCACTCGGGCACTGCCCGAGGGCCCCATGCCACTAGGGGACCCCATCAAGGTTGCCAGGCTCAGTAAAACCAGGGACAATATGTAAAAATCTGTGTTTTTTTAGATCTGTCCCTGATATATCCGAAACCGACATGCTTTTGATGTGAAAATCCTGAGATTTAAGCTGCCCCACCTCTGCACTGCCTCCTGGCGTGGTGGCCATCTGTAAGCCCAGAGGGCCCCATGATCTTCTATTGCCCGGGGGCCCCATGAGTTGTCAGTCCGCCCCTGCTTACACAGCAGCTGCTGCTACTAAGATAGGGTGACCAGACATCCCCAGTTTCAGGGGACAGTCCCCTGATTGAGGACACTGTCCCCGGACCAAGTCTGTCCCTGGTTTTGTCCCCAGATTGGATTTAATAGGGGGCAGGGGCAATTTCAAAGACAATCAGTGCAGAATTTAAATAAAAAAAATAGAATTACACCCCCCCCCCCCCGCTCCGCCATGCCTACTAGCATAAGGGGGGTTGTATTTTCCCATTATTTGTGCCCCTTTCTGGTGATCATGTGCTGGTCGGAGCAGAGGGAATATTTCTTCAGTTTCGGGCGCATGCCCATTCAGCTTTGCTCACATGTTCTTCTGCCTTGGCTCAAATCCTGGCCAGCCACCCGCCTATCTCCTTGCCTTCCCTGGCGGAGTGATCTTCCTCCGCTCCCCATCCAGTAGTAGCCGGGGCATGGAGAGTGATAATTGAGAGACTGTGAGGCGGAAGGGCGGGGGCGGGCAGAGAGTTGCTGATTGTTGCCATTACTAGTAAAGAAAAAATATGTTCCCGGATTTCATTTTAAAAATCCGGTCACCTTATACTAAGAAAAGTTGCACCATTCACTCTCCTCCTTTTCTCTGAAGCAGCGTCTGCTGTTAACCTCTACAGCACAAGTAGACAGATACTTAAAACAGTATCTGACAGCAAGGGGCACAGCAGGGAAGAAGGGAAGATTCTTACCAAAAGCAGCCATCAGAAAGTAATGGTAGAGAGATAGACATATAGATACATACATGGATATATAATATCAGAGGTTAATTTTTAGAATTTGAAACAATGAATTGGCCTTAGCGCTTGCAATAATCCTTGCAGTCCAGGCACAGCACAACAGCACAGCCTATTGGTGGACAGGCCAACTTGTCGTAGAATAAGCAGAAAGAATGCCAAATGTAATGAAAATATTGATGAAGTAAAAAAAATGTTCATTGAGGTCATTTAGATGTTTCAATTAGAGTTCCTTTTAATTCATGAATGGTAAAGTAAGGTGCAGGCTTAGTAATTACCCTCTAATTACTAGTGTCAGACAAAGAGTGTGATTCTTAATATCCTATAAGGGGTTGTAAACCCTTGTGTTTTTTCACCTTAATGCATCCTATGCATTAAAGTGGGAGTTCACCCGAAAAACAATCTTTAACATTAGATTGAGGCTCGTTTTGTCTAGGGGAATCGGGTGTTTTTTTTTTTTAAATCGAAGCAGTACTTACCGTTTTAGAGATAGATCTTCTCCGCCGCTTCCGGGTATGGTCTTCGGGACTGGGCGTTCCTTTTTGATTGACAGGCTTCCGAGAGGCTTCCGACGGTCGCATACATCGCGTCACGAGTAGCCGAAAGAAGCCGAACGTCGGTGCGGCTCTATACGGCGCCTGCGCACCGACGTTCGGCTACTTTCGGAAAATCATGACGCGCTGTATGCGACCTGTTAAGCCTGTTAATCAAATAGGAACGCCCAGTCCCGCAGCCCATACCCGGAAGCGGCGGAGAACATCGCTCTCTAAAACAGTAAGTACTGCTTCGATTTAAAAAAAAACACCCGATTCCCCTTCACAAAACGAGCCTCAATCTAATGTTAAAAATTGTGTTTTTGGGTGAACCTCCACTTTAAGGTGAAAAAACACCTTGCAGTGTCCAGCCCACTAGCCCCCCTGTTTTACGTACCCAAGCCCCAAATTTTCGTGAACGCGATCCCGCATCGCTCTCTCCACGGGTTCTCGGCTCTTCATTGGATAGTTTGATAGCAGCGCAGCTATAGGCTCCCGCTGTTGTCAATCCAATCTAATGAGGCAGGCACTGGGGCGGGGCAGTCATACACTCCGCGTCTATGGACGCCAAGTGTATGACACAGGAGCGAGCCCGCAAGGTAACCCCCTCGGAAGAAAGCTTTCCAGAGGGGGTTATCTAATGCGGGGAGGAGTCGCGAGAGCCGTGGGACCCCAGAAGTCGAGGATTGGGGCCACTCTGTTGCAAAACGAACTGCACAGTGGAGGTAAGTATGACGTTTGTTATTTAAAAAAAAAATGGGAGCCTTTAATATGACTTTAATGAAGATGATACATGCAGATTTAAACTTAGTACACACAAGGAGATTATCGGACGAATGATCGTCTGTTTTTTTTTTTTTTGCATGATAGTTTCCAAATACAATGCGAATAGGTTACTAAACGATGAAAATTCTCGTACGACAGAATAAAAATTCGGAAATGATGTATTGTATTTGTAATGTATTTTTGGAAGAAAACTGTAATGATTAAATAAAAATCGTACTATCTTCGTATAATTTTCACGTTTGTCCCTTCTGAAAATTTCAGCTGTGTACTAACGATCAGATTATCATACGATCGCACCAAAAGCGGATTTTTTTTCCGGTTTTCTCATTGTGTGTACGAGGCTTCAGACAGGACACTGACCCCTTATAAGTAAAGTTATATCCTGAGGATCTGAAGGTGTAAAATGGTGTGGAAATATGACAGGAAACAGAACAGAACATTAGTGCACATAAATCGATCTATCTTGAAGTAACTTTCTGCAGTTAATACAGATAACAAAGTATCTGTACACACAATGGTATCATTACAAAGACTGCAGCAGCTATATCCATATCTGTGGTCTCCGTTATAGAAAAGAAAGTTCAAGAGACCCTACACAGGAGTACAATGTTTGAGAAGTGGGCTGAGAACAGTAGCGTCAAAGAAAGCCTCTGTGAAGATCTGGATCCTTCTGTACTTGTTTGGTGACATGATTACATAGGGACAAGCACATTTTAAGTATTGGAGCCCAAGTCAGATATTTAACCCCCTCCTACTATTGTCACACAAAAAAAAAAAATCAAAGCCCCACATGTCTGATTATTAAATTTTAATTATATATGAAACTTTTAAGCCCTGTACATACAATCGGATATCTGATGGAATCTAATCCGATGGATTTTTTCGTCGGATATCCGATGAAGCTGACTTTCATCAGTCTTGCCTAAACACTATCAGTCAAAAATCCGACCGTGCCAAAAAGCGGTGACGTAAAACACTACGATGTGCTGAGAAAAATGAAGTTCAATGCTTCCGAGCATGCGTCGACTTGATTCTGAGCATGCGTGGATTTTTGACCAATGGACTTCCACACAGACGATCGTTTTTTTCTACTGTTTTTTTATCCATTGGAAAAATTGAAAATATGTTCTATATTTTTTCACCGATGGAAAACAAACCGATGGGGCCCACACACGATCGGTTTGTCCAATGAAAACAGTCCATCGGTCTGTTTTCATTGGGCAAACCGATCGCGTGTACAGGGCTTAAGTGTCCTCCAAAAATCTACCAAAAAAAAAAAAATATATATATATATATATATATATACAAGAATCAGTCCAAAATTACCAATACCTTAAAAAATACCTAAAATGTTTATTTAATAGGGCAGCACAGTGGCTTAGTGGTTAGTTCTTCTGCCTGGCAGCACTGGGGTCATTGGCGCGAATTCCAACCACGGTTTTACCTGCCTGGAGCTTGCAGGTTCTCCCTGTGCCTGCATAGGTTTCCTCCAGGTACTCCAATTTCCTCCTACACTCCACAGACTTGCTGGTAGGCTCCTGTCTAAAAGCTCTAGTATGTGTATGTATGAATGTGAGTTAGGGACCTTAGATTGTAAGCTCCAAGAGGGCAGGGACTGATGTGGACGTACAATATATATGTAAATGGCTGTGTAAATTGTTGGCGGTATATAAGCACCTGTAATAAATAAATAAATAAATGACTGTACCCATATAGCCCAAACACAAGGTAAAACACTCAAAGATAAAAACTCTGAAGCCTCGTACACACGACCGAGGAACTCGACGGGCGAAACACATCGTTTTCCTCGTCGAGTTCCTTGTTAGGCTGTCGAGGAACTCGACAAGGCAAGTTTCTCCATTTCCGTCGAGGCAAAGGAAGACATGCTCTCTTTTTGGCTCGACGGGATCCTCGACAGTTTCCTCGTTGAAAAATGTACACACGACCGGTTTCCTCGGCAAGAAAAAAATCCCAGCAAGTTTCTTGCTGGTTTTTGCCGAGAAAATTGGTCGTGTGTACGAGGCCACAGGGTTTTATCTTGGGTTTATGGTATATGGGTACAGTCATTTAAATAAAGCCTTTTGGGTGTTTTGGCAACTTTAGATTGTTGCTTATATATATATTTATTTATTTTCAATATCATTTTTGGGAGATTTTTTGGAGACAACCCGAAACTTCATACATCTTTACCCTTTAATTAGAACTTCAAAGTCAAGGTTACCTTCCATTTGTATTATTTATTTTATAGGACAGTCATGATTTCTATTTACCTTCCCTTTATATAGATTAGTAAATATCTAGACACTATAGAAGCAATTATTATCGTCAGATTAAGAAAAAAATTAAGTCAAAAATGTTACCTCCAGACTTTGGCTGACATAAGATGATCTAATATTGATAGGGCAGCCTCAGAGAAATCCGCTTAGCTGGTAAAAACAAAGGGAAGAACGCACACTATGTTCTCTATAAACTTTTCTTTTATTCTAAATTAGCACAGCATAGAAGATAAAGCTCTGATGTGTTTCCCATTGTACTCATCAAGTCATTTGTCAAGGAGCACGGGGAGCTCCAGCCAACAGTTCTTCTCAAACTGATTTGCTGACCGTACAATGTCAGATTTTGTTTTGTATTTATTATATCAGGAAAACGTTGCAGCAAAAGCGTAGTCTCAGGACCTGTGTGGAATGGGCTGTCTAGGTTCTCATGTTACATACATTATGGGGGTTATTTACTAAAGGAAAATCCACTTTGCACTACAAGTGCAAACTACAAGTGCAACGTGCAGTCGCTGCAGATCCGAGGGGGGCATTCAAGGATTATAAAAAACAGCATTTTAGCTTGCACATGATTGGATAATAAAATCAGCAGAGCTTCCCCTCATTTCAGATCTGCCCCTCAGATTTACAGCAACTGCACTTCCAAGTGCACATTTAGTGCAATTTCAAGTGCACTTTGCACTTATATGGGTAGATTCAGGTACGGGCGTGCAAAACTAGGTCGGCGTAGCCTAGCATGTTTACACTACGCCGCCTTAAGTAAGAGAGGCAAGTATATGATTCACAAAGTACTTGCCTCCTTACTTAGGGCGGCGAAGTGTAAATGCGGCGGGCGTAAGGGCGCCTAATTCAAATGGGTTGGGGGGGGCGTGTTTAATGGTAATGAGGCTTGACCTCACGTTTTTTTGTCACTGCGCATGCGCCGGGGCGACTACATTTCCCAGTGTGCATTGCGGTTACGTACGCCGCACGGGCCTATTGATTTCGACGTGGACGTAAACGACGTAAATCCCGATTCGTGGACGACTTACGCAAACGACGTTAAAATTTCGAATCTTGCGGCGGGAACGGCGGCCATACTTTAACATTGTTATTCCACCTAATAGGTGGAATAACTTTAGGCCTCCTAAGGCCTTACAGAAACGGCGTAAAACGACTGCGGCGGCCGGGCGTACGTTCGTGAATCGGCGTACAAACTCATTTACATAATCTACGCCGACCGCAATGGAAGCACCACCTAGCGGCCATCCGAAAAATTGCAATCTAAGATAGGACGGCGCAAGCCGTCCTATCTTAGATATGTTTAAGCGTATCTCTGTTTGAGCATACGCTTAAACATACGTCGGCGTAGATTCTGAGTTAGGCCGGCTTATCTACTGATGAGTCGGCCTAACTCTTACTGAATCTACCTAATAGTTTGCTCTCGTAGTGCAAAGTGGATTTGCCTTTTCGTAAATAACCCCCATGGTAATTTTTGTGACTCTGATGGTTCAAATCTGACCACTTTTGGGAGGCTTTCTAGCAACTCTCCTGCCACCAGACTTGCCTACTGCCTGTGAAACTTTTTCTTTTACCCTCTCTCTCTTATAGAAAGCCTAATTTATTGATCAATAAGGATCATTATTTTGCATAACGGCAATTAATTTTAGCAATGACAGCCATAAGAGCTGATAATAATTAATCATTTAATTAAAAATAACACATAAACTTTTTTTAATTGAGCCTTTAGTCTACACAGAAATGATCCTACAACTTGGGTGTTCTTCTTTAGAGCTGAGATTCCCCAGTAGACATTATAAGACCATTGGTTCATTCATATTTAACCATTTGATGTTCAAAGCCAGTTTTATGTTAAAGTGTTAGTGAAGCCAGCACCCTGCACTCACTATATCTGGTCTCACACAGTACACAGAACATGGAAAAGCAATTATTTTAGTAAATATAGACTTCTAAATACCTTTTCTCATCAGCAGTTATAGCAGTCTTGAACCTCCTATCAGTGTCTGGTTAGCTTGTAGGAGGAGTTTTCATTCTACTCTGTCCTATGAGGCTGCAGGACCCCTGGCCCTCTGACTGGACAGTGCTGATTGGCCCTGTGCTGATCACATGCACCCTCCCAAGAAAAAAAATAAAACTGTCTAGCAATAAACACCAAACTGAGCATGTGCAGAGTGACTCAAAAGGCTCTGTCTTATCAGGAGATGGTTTGGGGACAGTGGAAGAAGTGGTGGATTAGAGAAGAAAGGATTAAACACCGTTTTACACAATGTGCAGGATTAACCCCTTAGGTTCCACAGTGAGTATAACAAGTATGCTTTACTGCATATGCAGACATATTTTAGTATTGTGGGTTTAGTAACACTTTAAATATAGACTCTAATAAGATTTTTTAATAGGACAAAAAGCAAAGGACAATAATGCATAGCACCCACTCAAACACACTTTTGCTTATATGATATTATTAACCTAAAACCTGATTGGCTGCTGTGGATGTATGCAATTTGAACAGTTGTTTTACGTTTGATTGCATTATTTTTTAACCACTTAAGGACCGCCTAACGCCGATATACGTCGGCAGAATGGCACGGCTGGGCACAGGCACGTACATGTACGTCGCCTTTAAGAGCCCAGCCGTGAGTCGGGTGCGCGTGCCGCCGGCGCACGCACGTGACCCGCGAACGGTCACAGGAGCTGAAGAACGGGAAAAGGTGCGTGTAAACACACCTTCCCCGTTCTTCACAGTGGCAGTGTCATTGATCGTCTGTTCCCTGATATAGGGAAAGACGATCAATGATGTCACACGTCCAGCCCCGCCCCCCTACAGTTAGAAACACATATAAGGTCACACTTAACCCTTACAGTGCCCTCTAGTGGTTAACTCCTAAACTGCAATTGTCATTTTCACAGCAATCAATGCCTTTTTATAGCACTTTTTGCTGTGAAAATGACAATGGCCCCAAAAATGTGTCAAAATTGTCCGAAGTGTCCGCCATAATGTCGCAGTCATGAAAAAAATTGCTGATCGCCGCCATTAGTAGTAAAAAAAATAATATTAATAAAATTGCCATAAACTATCCCCTATTTTGTAAACGCTATAAATTTTGCGCAAACCAATCGTTAAACGTTTATTGCGATTTTTTTTTACCAAAAATAGGTAGAAGAATACATATCGGCCTAAACTGAGGAAAAAAAATGTTTTTTTATATCTTTTTTGGGGATATTTATTATAGCAAAAAGTAAAAAATATTGCATTTTTTTCAAAATTGTCGCTCTATTTTTGTTTATAGCGCAAAAAATAAAAGCCGCAGAGGTGATCAAATACCACCAAAAGAAAGCTCTATTTGTGGGGAAAAAAGGACGCCAATTTTGTTAAATTGTCAGTTAAAGCGACGCAGTACCGAATCGCAAAAAGGGGCCAGGTCCTTAACCTGCATATTGGTCTGGGTCTTAAGTGGTTAACTGTAAATGTTCTATAAAGTTTTTATGTGTGTTAGTCTTTTGCTGTTGGTGCACTTCCTAATGATTTTTGTAATGTCTATGGCCAACATTAGTGTGAAAATTGAAGTGTGCGTTTGTATGGTTGCATATCCAGGGTTAACTTTCTGAAATTGAAAACAATTGCAGAGATTTCACTTATACAGGATGTATAATTCATGTTTTCTGCCCTTCATCCCATCATCAGCTTGTAGACACTAAGGGCCGAGTCAGCTTTGGACTGTATATCTACTGATGTTACTAGCCTAGATATCTGTTGACATTTATTCTATTGTCTCATTATGGTTTTTAGGTGAGCAGGTTGGTTTTAGAGTTGTGTAATGTGCAAGCTGAAAGTAAGTTGCAAGAAAAAAATCAATAGGAAAGTAAGCAGACGGCGCCATACACTGTATATGTACCAAGCTGCTAGCCAGGCAGGAGAGGAAGCAATCAGTAAGGTTCAGGGCTTGGCACATGCAGCAGATTGCATATAAGAGAAACAGGAAAAAAAGCTCAGGGCAAAGCAATGCATATAGAGCTGTCCAAAGGATAACTATCATTCTCTGATAATGTCACAGTGGTTTTATATGCAAATTGTTTCATTGGAAATATAAACAGCTATTGCACTCAGAGCGTCTCATATGAGAACTCATTAGCCTAAGTGTCGGGCAATTAACTGAGCCAGAAATAACTCAGGGCTGTAGCATTAAAAGGAATTTTGTAAACATTTGAACTTTGTGCTTTAGAGATAAAAAAAAACCCTCACTCTTCCTGGGTCTGCTAATGACTATGCAGATACTAAGTCAAATTAGGAATAAATTGTACACCTGTTATTATATACAGATTATTGGCGTTGTCTATTGATTGGTGGAATTGATTATTATTAAAGATAAACTTGCAGACTTACAGACTTTAAGAAGCCTGACATATCACCTGACTATATCTTATCATATATAGGGTACTATAGTCACAGACACCGCCGCTCAGATAATAGGTAGCTCTTGGACCCAACTGCTACCAGCGACATAATCTAAGAGGCGCCTTCTTATCAAGGAAGAGATAGGTCACTATGTGCTTATTAGCTGATTAATCTTACTTAAACAGAAGATAAAAGTGTAATGGTACACAATGCATAGCTATCACAGTTGACTTTGCTCCATGTATAGTTTGCTATGTTATAGAATTTTACCTTCCCTGATTCAAAATGTTCCATGTAAACAGGCCTAATACTAATACTAAGCATATATATTTAAATAAATATATATAGATATATCTATATTTTATATAGATATATCTATATATATTTAGATATATATGCTATCTATATATAAATATATATATATATACACACACACATACTGTATTTTGTATATATATATACACACTAATCATGCATTCAAAATATTACTGCGAAAACATTTTAAAGCAGAGTTCATACTAAAAAGAAATATTAAAAGTCAGCAGCTACCAATACTGCAGCTGCTGACTTTTAATAATCAGACACTTAGGCCTCGTACACACAACCGAGGAACTCGACGGGCGAAACACATCGTTTTGCTCGTCGAGTTCCTTGTTAGGCTGTCGAGGAACTCGACAAGCCAATTTTCTCAATTCCCGTCAAGGAAAAAGAGAACTTGCTCTCTTTTTGGCTCGTCGAGTTCCTCGACAGTTTCCTCGTCGAAAAATGTACACACGACCGGTTTCCTCGGCAAAATAAAAAAACAGCAAGTTTCTTGCTGGTTTTTGCTGAGAAACTCGGTCGTGTGTACAAGGCCTGACTTGTCCCAGGGTCTAGCGATGCGGGGAAACTAAGCATTGTCACTGTGCTTCACAGCCGGGCACGCACTGCACAGGAGCAAGCCTTGCGATGCAACATGACTGGCCGATCAATCATCTGGGACCTGTGACGTGTCCCAGAGGATTGCTGAAATGGAGGGGGGAGGTGAACTTCCTTCCGGCGCCGTAGTGCCCCAGGAGGAAGTGGGAGCTGATGTGGCATGTGGCACGTCAGGGGGTCACCTTCCCTTAAAGCAGAAGTTCCATTTTTGGGTGGAACTCTGCTTCTGCATTGTTAATTCTAGAAACATGAGGAATGATCGATCAAATGCATCAACTTTCCTTGAGCAATGTAACCAAATTAAATCAAAACACTCTCCTTAGCTTATGAAAGCTCATTATATATTTTATATATATATATATATATATATATATATATATATACTACATATAACCACTTTTGGAAGTACTTACGCTTCAATTCAGTACCATATTTGTAAAAAAAGAAACATAAAAGAAACAGCAGGTCTATTGGGTGTTAACGGGTTAAAGGAGGCGGTCTTTGGTTGGGACTACTGTTTTAGTTGTCTGTGAAATAAACTGGTGAAATTGGTGACATCATGGATGTATTCTATGACCTTATCAACGGGAATTAGTTAGCAAAGCTTAATCAGCATTACAATACCAAACAGAATACCTTAACTTTTATCACTGATTTTTGAATTGTTTATGCTTTTTGGTTAAAGTATATACTGTTCGTAACAACTTGTCCCTTTCTTTTAGCATGTAAACGAAAAGAACAAGACCATGGCAAAGACAGAGGGAATACACCAAAAAAGCCAAGGTTGGTCTTCACAGATGTCCAACGGAGGACTCTTCATGCAATATTCAAAGAAAATAAGCGCCCATCCAAAGAATTACAGATCACCATTTCCCAGCAGCTTGGCTTGGAACTCAGCACAGTCAGCAACTTCTTCATGAATGCTCGCAGGAGGAGTCTAGATAAGTGGCAAGATGAAGGCAGCTCGGGAAATACATCATCTTCATCAAGCACTTGTACCAAAGCATGAAGGAAACACAAAATAAAAATAAAAAAAAACTACAACCTCGGTGGAAAAGCTTTAATAAAATGGAAAAGGACATCCAATTAGCAGGTTTATACTTTAAAAACTATTTCAAACCAAAATTATTTATAAGTCCAAAGAAACCAAAGACTCATTTCTCCTGTGAACTTTTCTTCTTAGCGCATTTTTCAGGAGAGCGACTTGCAAAAAAATAATAATAATAAGACACGTTCCACTGGCCTTACACCTTCAGCCATCATCATCATCTTCACAGTATTTTGATGTCTGGTGGTTTGGAGCATCGTGATCTCTTGTCATTGAATGGACATTTTCTGATATGGGTAGTCATTGCCACCGCACATTTAAACATGAAGGTGTACGGTGTATCTGTACTTACAGTCCAGTGGTAAGGAACTCGGTCATAACTTGTCTGCAGGTTGGGATACAGTGTGACCAACAAGTCGTCTTGAGTTTATTGGAACTGAGTGTAGCTGTGTCATTTGAACCTAGCGGATTCAAGGTTTTGCTGTTGGCGTTCAAATGAGTAAATGGCACCTAGACCTGTGCATTCTCTTTGTTTGTTAAGAGTTGTCCAGACAAATAGAAACATGACCTCTCCCACAAGTGCAACATACCAAAGAACACATTTAGTATAGTAGTTCAGGTGTTTTATTGCAGTAATTTTAATATTTCAGTGATATTTTTACATACTGTTGTATGAAGAAATGTAGGTATAAACTATTCTAATTTCTTACTAGAAAAAAAAAAAAGAAAATTCACAAACATTCATTATAACCAGGACTGTTATTTGTAAGGAAACTTAATGTTAGGGATTTCTTTCGCTGTCGTAGATATTTGAAGGATGCAATCTGCTTGAACTGAGCACAAGTACTTTATGCTTTTGTGACCTCTGTTCACACATACCACAAACAAGTTAATCAACTACAATATATATATAAATATATAGATAGATAGATATATCTATCTATATATCACATTCATATTTTTTTCCTCAGTGAAATTCATCTTGTTGCTTTTCAAGGACCAGACATTTTTATTCTTCCCATTCCTAGTATTACGAATATGTGTAGATTGCTGCCTTTACATATAATGGAAACAATTACCAATACACTCTTCAGTCTCCTGGAAGTCATTACTGAAATATAAGCAGGCAAATATAATAAAAGGCAGTGCAAACAATAATGATGTGCTAAAGTGAACAGCAACCAACCATATGCCTAAAGGTATTAAAAGGTGATTTCTAATTCTGGTGCTGTTATACTCCTTATGATTTTTTTACACAATGCTATATGTATACAATAACCAGTAGATTTTTCCCAGCCATATATAAGTAATTGGTCTCCATAACAAATTAAGTTTTATTCCCCCCATGTACACCTTTTTAAATAACAAAAATATCAGCCATGTTAAAGGATGGTTGCCACTAAAGAAAATATATTGTAGCCAACACTTAGGCCTCGTACACACGCATGAGTTTCTCGGCAAAAACCAGCAAGAAATTTGCTGGGATTTTTTTTTTGCCGAGGAAACCGGTCATGTGTACATTTTTCGACGAGGAAACTGTCGAGGATCCCGTCGAGCCAAAAAGAGAGCATGTCTTCTTTTTTCTCGACTGGAATGGAGAAACTTGCCTTGTCGAGTTCCTCGACAGCCTAACAAGGAACTCGACGAGGAAAACTATGTGTTTCGCCAGTCGAGTTCCTCAGTCGTGTGTACAAGGCTTGACAAGCAGACACTTAAGAGGTACATGCATGTACTTTTTCTCATCTTCTAAAGCTCCCACATTTGTGAGCATTCCTATTGGCTAGAAAGATTTAGAGCACTTCATTGAGGGATGTGTATAGGGAAAGTTTGGCAAAGGTTCAACCTCAGAGATGGTGGTAGACCTAGGCATATTGTGCTTGCCAGACTTGGGGGGTTCCCAGGGTGTCTGCTTTTAAATGTTTGTGATACATGCACTTGTTTTCATTAGTAACACGTTTGCTTCAAAGGAAAAAAATAAGTCAAATTTTTGATTACCTGTAAAATCCTTTTCCTTAAGTACATCATGGCACATGGAGCATCTTCAAATTCAGAACAACAGGAGCCAAAGTCCTAGCTCCAGGGCTGGGGCTATTAAAGTCTCAGGGTATTCCTGTGATGAGGTACCTGGACAACCTACTACTGAAGGAGCAGTCTGCTCCACTTTTAGAGACAAATGTCTCCAGAACCGGAACTATTACCTTGGGTCCAATTGTTATGAATTTGAAGATGTTCTGTGTCCTGGGATATACGAAAAACAGGTTGCTTGAAGCAAACAAAAGCAGGCTTATACAGATACGTTATTCAGGGAATTACTGCTTAATATGGGTATACATGTGTAGGCTTTATATGAACTGATGAATTTTCACTGAGGAAAGAATAAAGTGAATCAGTCATAAGGAACATACCTGTGTGAGAACCTCAGATGAAATTCACTGTTCTCTGCTTCTGGCCAGGTATTAGTACTAATGCAGGAAAGACAAACCTATTTAAATTACATCATTACCCTGAAACTAGAATTCAGGAAACTATGACATGTCAGCTGAAATCAGAATTCTCCCAGATGAGGACTTTGCTGTGTGGCTGATTCTCTTTAAGATAAAATTACATTAGCTTCATCTGTTTAGTAGGCTTGTTTAATAATCAAAATACTTCAACTACTCTCTGTTTCTCCCATATTTCCATATGCCCTTTATGTTATTTCTTTTAACATCCAATACAAGAAAATATCGCTTATCTGGAAGAATAGCTCAACATGACGTGGTACCAGTCGGTGCACACCCATTCAAAGGTTACTCTTAAGTACATTTAGATTATTGCTTTAATTTTACAAGTAGACATTTTGTACTGTATTCTATCACAAAAAAAAAGCTAGAATTGCACATATATAAAAACATACTATATTTTAGACTTAGAAATCCCACTGTTTAATACTTTATGCAGTTTTCTTACAATGGCTTTGTTTCTATTTGGAGTGTTTTGAGATGCAACCGGTCAGCTCATTGCAATTAACCAAAGAGTCCTATTTAAATAGCAATGGTGTTTTACTGGTTCGCATACTCAAGACATGTGATAACACTTTAACCAATGCACAACTGGATAACTAATCCATAATACCATATTTGTCACATAAAATAAAATAAAACCATTATTATATAAAACCATATTGTTAGAACATGTACCCAGTTACATGGTATCACCGCATAAATTGCCAGTCTACTAACAGTGAGAACACAGAACAATTTAAATGTTCATTGTCCTAATAGTGTAGTGTTTAGATCTCAGGGCCTTTAAATGGTCATGATTTGATACATGAATGGGTGCACGGTCTGCTTGTTTTTAATTTATACATTTAAGACTTTAGACAGAAAACTGTCTGCAAAAATTTTATACAACAGTTTTAGGATGCGAATGAATCCTTATAAGCTTTAGGAGGGGGCTTTTTATTTATTTTTACTTTATTATGTTGCACCTACTGTTTTAAACTGCAACCCTTTCTATACCAAAGAGTCTTAGGACACGTCCACTCACCAGAGCTGGAAAGGCAGTAAAACAGTGGGTTTTGCTTTTTTATTTTAATTTTATTTTACTACGGATTGAAGTAAAGAAAAATACAGAAAAAAAAAACTATGCATTTAGCAAACAAAGAGAAAGTACTTTGGCTGTGTTGCCTAATCAGAGTTTGTGGTGCATTCAATTTCCTATCACAGAGGTCAGTTAGATTTCATTGTGCTGACCTTTTGGTTTATTGTGGTGTGGTTAGCTTTACAATACATTTGGTAACAATATCCTAAAACGACAAAGAAGCAAAGAAATAGCTGCTTCCAGGTGTAATAAAAAATAAAAAAAAATAAAAGTGTAAAGATCGACTATTTATAGCGTGAACCAAAGATGCTACCTCACTCAATTTCCATTTCGTGATTTTAATCACATTGATGATACCAAAGAATACCAAAGATTTTTTTTCCTTGCACGGCCTTCGTCTGTCAAAGGCACTCAGCGACCTTCCCCTGACTCCTGACCCATGACCCCTGACCTTTGAGAAATATAACTCTTTTTCTTTTTCACAAATATTATAATTAACCCCATCAGGGTCAGAGGTGCTGCAAAGCACCCTTGAGACTGATGGACTCAATAGCAGAGGGACCAGATGGCCTTATATGATCAAGGTCCAGCTCATCAATTCTCCATGGCGATGTTGCTCCCTCACACCCAAAAAAATGAAAAAAAATGTATCCTTGTGTTGGGCACAAACGAAACACCTAAAACTTTACATATATATAAGTGTATATATTTAATGCCACCAAAATACAAATTAACTGTCACTTTTTCAGTCATCCCTTATATATACAAAATCTGGCAAGTTGCAAACACAACTGTCAGAATCCATGATCAGTGATTCAAAAGGGTTTCTTACTAAAGGAATACATTATTCACTTAAAAAAAAAACGTCTACTTTAAACATCCAATCAAGTGCAAGGGAATTTAAAAAAATGCATGTGATTGGATGATTTAAGTAAAGATTTAAGTTTAGATTTCCTGAAGTACATGAAAAAACACTTTAGTAGGTTAACCCTAATCACGGATTAACAATTAGGGTTCACACACATATACAAATTACAATTAATTAGATATATTTAGGGCTAATCTGTTAAAATTATCCTAATATAATCTTGATCGCTGATCCAATTATCAGTGCTTTAATACGGAACACCGGAAATAGAATTTATGATCTCACAAAGACTGCATTTACAATGTAGGTCTGTTTATGCTTGTTCTGCTCCCAACTCATCTGGGGCATTGGCACTTTTTCTTTTAACTGTATGTATTGCCAAAGGTCTGGCCGTTTGCCCCAACTGTCAGTCTAATAGTGTGCAGCTAGCTATAGTTTTGTTGTTTTTCTTTTGCCTTTTTTTTTAATGGCTAATATTGTTTAAGCCAGACCATGATCATTGCCTATTCAAGGCCATCTGAAGACTTCCAAAAACCAATGAATGCTACATACCAAATCATTACCAATGTTAGGATTACCGCTTTAGGCAAAGATGTTGCAAACTTTGTAAACTCATAGGACGAGTGCCTTGCTTATACCAAAGTGTTAAACCGCTGTTGACCTCTTTTATCTCACCTTTTACGTCTTTGAATACCTCAGCCTCTTGTAAAGGCCACTGATAAAATAAAACTAATAATATTGACAAAGAAATAATTCTTCACCGTGGTGCTTTTGCAGTGCAACCATGCAATGAACATTTGTTTGATACCAAAGGTTTTTATTTTTCACTCTTATAGCTGATAAACCAAAGTTTAGGTCTGTCCCAGCTTATTGACAGTCTCCTTTTTCTATCTCTCTCTCTCTCTCTCTCTCTCTCTCTCTCTCTCTCTCTCTCTCTATCGCTCTGTGCTTGGCCATCTCGCTTCGAGTACCTCTTGCCTGGATGTAGGCCGTGCAGTCCTCTTACCAATTCCTCCAAATACCTCATAGTATAAGAAATCTTTAGGGTTATGTTGTATAGAAAGTCTATGTGATGAGACAGAACTTAAATAGTTCAGTAAATGTTAACCTTCATCCTAAAGCTTTATAACTCTTTTATTTATTTTACATTTCTTTATGTTATTATTTTAGTCTCTCTGTTGCTCTCTCAAGATAAATTATTTTCCCCAAAGGTAAAATAAAAATGGGTTGGGTCAGGACAGGTTGCAAAATTGAATGCAATGAAGTTTTAATATTATTTCCTTTGCTTTTAAAACAATAACACTTAGATCTTTATTTAATAAGGCAAAAAGCAACATGCAAAGTAAACTAGCATCCACCAATCAGCAATCATCTTTTGACATTGGTCTAGCCACACTAAAGCTAATGCAATCGGTTGCTATGGGGAACTGCATGGTATTGCTCTTTTGACTCTCTTATTAAATAAAGGAATTTGTGTTTGATGTTTGATTTTTTTTTTATGGGATAACAAGAAAAAATAAAAAATAAATTGTACATTTCTGTTTCTTCTTGATGAACTGTAAATTTGATGCTTTGTTTCAATTTTGGTTATTTAATCTTTGCTTAATTTATAACTGTAGTTTAAACAAAGAAAAAAAGGCTGTATATAGTAAATTTCAAAACAACCAAAGTTTCATGTTACAATTCTTTTGTTAGTCTACTAAGATGTGATGATGGAGAGATGATTTATTTTCTCTTGATTGTGCAGGGTGTATAAAAAGACAAAAATCTTAGCAGACGTTGACGTGTGTTTTAAACACTGCCAGATCCCTATACTTTGTATTCACAAAGGTACTGATATCAAACCAAAAATATGTCATTTGTATGTATGTATGTACATTTTATGGGTTTTTATGTTGCTAATTTATTTGTTAGGGGTTTACTTTGTGGGTTTGACCTGCACATCCAAAGAATATTTCAGATGTTGTTCAATGTTAATCAAGCACTGGCATTTGTGTGACTTGTTTCTTTGGAATTGATTTGTTTATGTGTGTATATAAATATGTATAATTTGCCATAAGCACGGGTATAGAACGAAGAGGGCGTTAAACGTTGAAGACAAACTTGTATTTGGATATTTGCTCAACTTTATAAATAAATGGTCATTCTAAATTAAATCTGTGGTGTACGGAGGTGGCAACTTATGTGTATTGGACCAGGTTACTCTGGTTGCCTCAAAGATACCAATTAACTTACTAAGGGCAGCTGGACTGCTACGTATGAAAACAAAAAAATCATTGTGCAAATAATTATGATGTAATTAGAATTGAAGGGAAAGTAAAGTAACACTTAAACAATAAAAAAAATCCCCAAAAATATATCTGAAAATGTGGCACCTTAAAAAGTACCCTGTTGAAAATATTTTGATAGTACAATTGCTGGACAATAATGCTCATTCGGTCACTAAAACATAGAAGCGCTGTGGAAACATTATTAACAGAATGGAGAATACTATCAAGACTATCATATAAAGGCACTATTCATTTATTCAAGAGACAAAAAAGTGAATGTTCTATCAAAATCCACTATATCAAATGCTAGCAGTGCGGTCTGAACCACTGAGACTCCAAATCTCAGGTCAAAGCCTTCTTGTGTCTCTCTTCATTTTAATAAAGACAGTTTTCACTTTAAATGTAATCTGAAAACAGCTGCACTAGTTTTATTTTTGCCCAAATTTTCTTTAACCCAATTGTATTTATTTATTAATTGTATGAAACTTTTAAAAACGTAATCCACTTCTACAAATCCAATGTACAAAATTAAGCAATAAAATATCCCATAAGGTTTTTTTGTGTGCCTAACCCGCACTGTTCCTTCCAATGGCAAACTTTGTGGTTCATTAAAATCAATCCAAAAACAAAGAGAACCCAGTGACTCCTGTCATTGCTGGCTTGGGTTTGAAAGGTTCAGGCACCAGGGCTATCATCCTTCTGAGGCCTCGTACACACGACCGAGGAACTCGACGGGCAAAACACATCGTTTTCCTCGTCGAGTTCCTTGTTAGGCTGTTGAGGAACTCGACAAGGCAAGTTTCTCCATTCCCGTCGAGGAAATAGAGAACTTTCTCTCTTTTTGGCTCGTCGAGTTTCTCGACAGTTTCCTCGACGAAAATTTACACACGACCAGTTTCCTCAGCAAAAAAATATCTCCCATCGAGTTTCTTGCTGGTTTTTGCCGAGAAACTCGGTCGTGTGTACGAGGCCTAACTGATCTGGAACAAGTATGCAGGATGGGAGTTTTGACTTTTCTTACCCCACTGCTGCAGACCCATTATAGTGACTCAGTGAGGTTGATTTAATAAGCAAGCAGAAAACTTTTACTTTGCAAAGTTAAAGTGGTAGTAAAGTCAGAGGGTTTTTTATCTTAATACATTTTATGCATTAGGATAAAAAGACTTCTGTGTGCAGCAGCTGTCCTCCAGCACCCCCTAATATTTACCTGAGCCCCCTCTCTATCAAGGAATGTCCACGAGTGCCTCAGCTATCTGGGACTCTCCCTACCATTGGCTCCAGCTTCTGTAATCAAACTCAGTTAGCCAATCAGGAAAGAGATGGGGTGGGGCCGAACTGGGTCTCCGTGTTGGAATGGCTACACTGAGTTGTGGCTCGGGTGCCCCCCATAGCAAGCTGCTTGCTGTGGGAGCACTCAACAGAAGTGAGGAGCCAGGAGCGCCGAAGAGGGACCAGAGAAGAGGAGGATCCGGGATGCTCTGTGCAAATCCTTTTCATAGGGCAGTTAAGTATAAGATGTTTGTTATTTTTATAGAAAAAAAACTGAGACTTTACAATAACTTTAATAATCATGCTTGTAAAATAAAGTGAAGCTGCTTTCACTTTAACCGCTTAAGGTCCACCCTCTAGCAGTTTTACACCTCTTTGCCAGATCATGTATATATACACGATCCAACTCTCCCAGGTAGGGGGCACGCATGCGCGCCACCGGTGGCTCGCTTCTGCTGTGTTTACACACAGCGGAAGCCAATCGTCGGGTCCCAGTTGACATTGGATACCGTGCAGGCATGGAAGCAGAACGTCAGTCTGCCTATGTAAACAAAGCCGATAACTGTTCTGACAGGAGGACAGGGATGGAATTTGTGTCTCTGAAAAAGCAGGGAATTAATTTCATCTCTTCCCCAAGTAAAAGCACCACCTACAGAACAGTAAAACACTGATTAGGCACACAGTTATCTCTTTGATCACCCCTGATGTTAACCCCTTCTCAGCCAGTGTCATTAGTACAGTAACAGTGCATATTTTTTTAGCACTGATCAGTCTATTAGTGTCACTGGTCCCCCAAAAATTTCCAAAGTATCAGTTAGTTGCCACAATATCGCAGTTCAGCTATAAGTTGCTGATCGCCATCATTACTAGTAAAAAAAATAGCAATAAAAATATTCTATAGTAATATGTAGCAGAATACATATTGGCATAAATTTAGGATGACATTTGATTTTTTCAGTTTTTTTATTGGATATGTTTTATAGCATAAATATTGTAAAAGAAAGCTCTATTAGTGGGGAAAAAAAGGACATCAATTTTATTTGGGTACAGTGTTGCACAACCGTATCACAAAAAATGGCCTGGTCATGAAGGGGGGTAAATCTTTCAGAGGTCAAGTGGTTAATCATTCAATGATCGTCAAGCAAAAATCCTGTATTTTTTTTTTTTTTTTTTTTAGAAATTGGGTATTCCTAAATCAAAACATAGCTTCCATTCATTAACTTTCCCAAGTAGGAAGTTCCAGTCCTTTTAGTAAATAAACCCCAATAAGCAGTGCAACACGGATAAAAATACTAGGCCCAGAACTTGTATATTTAAAAACCAAGCAGTATTGGCTCTAAGGTTGCCACCTCATCCCTTTAAACCCGAACACATATGAATTACACAGGTTCTGAGGCTAATTTAATGCAGATAAGGCACCAAGTGAGTTGAATTTCCACTTCGATCTGCCTCAGAACCGGTGTAATTAATATTTGCCTGGTTTTAAAGGGGTGAGGTGGCAACCCTAATTGGCTCCCATATTTCTGACCTCGGAGGTTACCTCTAAGGCCCCGTACTCACGACCAAACATGTCTGCTGAAACTGGTCCGCAGGCCAGTTTCAGCAGACATGTTTGGTCGTGTGTGGGCACGAGCGGGCCGAATTCCAGCAAACATTTGCCCGCCGGGCCTTTTCCCAGCGGACAAATATTCCTGGACTTGTTTTAAAAACAGTCCGCTGGAATCCTGCCCGCTCGGACATGTACGGTCGTCAGTACAGACCTACCGTACATGTCCAGGCGCCCGCCGTCCCTCGCATGCGTCGAATGACTTCGACGCATGCGTGGAAGCATTTTAAAGGCGGGCCGCCCACGTCGCTGCGTCATTGTCGCGGCGACACCGCGTCATCGACGCGGCGACACCGCGGACACGCCCCGCGTATTGTTTACGCGCGGACTTCTGTACGATGGTGTGTACAACCATCGTACAGAAGCCCTCTGGCAGACATGTATGGTGAAAACGGTCCGACGGACCGCTTTCACCATACATGTTTGTTCGTGTGTACCCGGCCTAAAAGAGCACCTGGTCAACTGGCATCATATGGTGCCTGAACTGTAACCTTTGTGGTACTGCCTTTGGTGAAAGAAGATTTCGACGTCAAAGTTAAGTCTAAAGAATCACAGTTATATATATTATGAATAATCACTAAAAAAAAAAAAAAAAATGAAAATCCAGCAATGTACCATCAAGATAATTTTATATGTACATTAGTTACATATACCATTTTCAGATGAATGATTTTTTTTCAGCTTTACTTCGCCTTTATATTCTATACATGTCTCTTTGGTATATCTTCTTTTTAATATGGATCATTTTCTCCACAATTACTGGATAACTGAAATGCAGATGTATTGTGTGTCTTTAACTCTTGTATAATACTGTGCATTGATTTACTGTGCAACAAAGTCTTGTGTTTTGGAAACTGTTCTGACATCTACAAGGCACATTTAATAGTCTGCATTAATTTGCAGTGACAATTACTTTGATGTCAGAAAATTAAATAAATTTCATCAATGTAATTGCAATGTTTACCCTTTTTTGCTGCCGGTGGATTAATAATTCTGGAGTATTATTAATGTACACAATCTTGTGCTGACAGGAAACACAGAGTAATTAGAATAATAATTACACTTGAGCTCCAATTTCATTGAATATAAAAAAATAAAAAAAAGTTTACAATTAGTAGGAATACAGCCTTCTATAATTTATAGTCTGCAGCTATCTCCTGCTATCAAAAGATATCCATCACCGTACTCAATGGAAAAAAAAATCTTACAAAAGAGCTGAAATGGCCTTTTCAGAGTGTATTTAATTCTGTCATAAAGATTTATTTGTTAGGCTGAGCTAGCGCTGATCTGAGACGATACAGGATTAACTCCATCTTATTTTCCTCAAAAGAAGAAATTCTCTTTTTTTTTTTGCTCCAATTTTGCCATCTTAGGAAAGTCTTTAAATTGTCTGATATTATTTTCCTGAAATAATGTACCTGCAATTCTTGTACCATTTATAAGATGCTCACTCAAATATGTAATGTTTGACAGCAAGATAAACCGTTCATTTCTCGGCACTGACATCTGTAATGCCTCGTACACACGACCGAGTTTCTCGGCAAAAACCAGCAAGAAACTTGCTGGGAGAATTTTTTTTGCCGAGGAAACCGGTCGTGTGTACATTTTCGTCAAGGAAACTGTCGAGAAACTCGATGAGCGAAAAAGAAAGCATGTTCTCTATTTCCTTGACGGGAATGGAGAAAATTGGCTTGTCGAGTTCCTCGACAGCCTAAAGCCTCGTACACACGACCGAGAAACTCGACGGGCGAAACACATCGTTTTGCTCGTCGAGTTCCTTGTTAGGCTGTCGAGGATCTCGGTGAGACAAATTTCTCCATTCCCGTCGAGGAAAAAGAAGACATGCTCTCTTTTGGCTCGACGGGATCCTCGACAGTTTCCTCGTCAAAAAGTTTCTTGCTGGTTTTTGCCAAGAAACTCGGTCGTGTGTACGAGGCCTTACAAGGAACTTGACGAGGAAAACGATGTGTTTCGCCCGTCGAGTTTCTCGGTCGTGTGTACGAGGCCTCAGAGAATAATTAAGGACTACCATGTTTTATAACATGGTTTTTCACTTTTTTTGAGAATTCCTAAAATGATTTAAAAAAGATTTTGGAAAAGAATGAATTATCGTAGTTATCGGCGTATAACATGCACAGGTGTATAACACGCACCCTAACTTTAAGAGGGAAGTTTCAGGGAAAAAACTTTCCATAGCCCCCTGCGTATAACACGCAGGTACAGTTTACCCTCTAGTTTCAGGGTAAAAAAGTGAGTGTTATATGCCAATAAATACAGTATATATTGTAATCTGCAGATTTAATCTAAGAGCTGATTTATTTAATTTTGGATTTTGGATTTAGCCACCTCTCAGCTCACTTAGGGTTCAAGTACCTTGGTGTCACACTGAGAAGAAAGCCGCACACAGTATGCTTTCTCTTTACTTTTAGGTTGCTAATTATTCGTTTATATGTTGCTCTAAGTTGCTTTTGAAATTCTGCTGCTTGTTAGTTAATTTGAGCTGCTTATGAGTTGCATTAAGTTACTTTTGATTGGTTGGCTTGAGCTGTGATGAGTTTATGAGTTTTTTAAGGCTGGGTTCACATCATTGCGAATTGGATGCTGGTTCCCCACATCCAATTCGCAAAAGCAGGAGGTTTTGACCGGCTCTCTATGGAGCTAGTTCACATATCTCCTCAGCGGATCCGGTGCATTTTGCAGAAAAATGCTGTGTCTTTTGGTCCATTTCAGGTCCAAATTCAGCCCAAAATTCGGACTAAAATTGGATCTGAAACGATGAACAAGGACGCACCGGACCCCTGCTGTGAGATGGATGCGGCGATGGTGTGAACCCAGCCTAAAGCTGCTTTTATATACATGTTATATACATGTTGACTTTAACTATATCCCATGTGCCACTGAACATATATGGCCAGGTGAGCGCTTCCTCCTTCTGAGTGGACTTTCAGGAACATCCCTCAGAAGGAGGGGGATTGCACATGCACACGTGCACATGCAGCTGTGCAAACCCGATGCGCTCATGTCACCTGGAAACGGCGCATCTCAGATCAGCAGGAGGGCTCTGTGATTGGCCCTCCTGATCACATGATGGCTGTGTCCAATCGCAGCCACCATGTGATGTAAATAGAGAGCCGGTTGCTAGGCGATCGGCTCTCCTCTTCTCACACAGAAGTTGTCAGTAAGGGGAGCGGATCTCTGCAGCCCACCGTTGATCAGTGAGTATGAGCTGTTTTTTACAGAATTTTACTCACTGATCACTGGCCCAGTATCCCCATACATGTCCCAACATGTAAACACACAAAATTCCCCAAAATAGTGTCCCCACACAGTAAAAACACCTGTCCCCCACATATGTAACAGTAAAATCACATGTTCCAATGATCACCTGCACACATATGTCCGTGATCACCTGCGCACATCTGTACATGATCATCTGCGTACATCTGTCCAGGATCCCACAAACCAATTATTATACACTTAACAGGATTTTTACCAAAGACGTGTAGCAGAATACATTTTGGCTTACATTTATGACAAAATTCGATTTTATTGGATTTCTTTTAAAATAGAAAGAAAGAAATTTCCACTATTTTCACTTATAAAAATAAACAGAGTCGTGAATCAATACCACCATAAGAAATCTCTGTTTGTGTGAACAAAATGATAACAATTTTTTTTTGGGTACAGCATGACCGCGCAATTGTCATTGAAAGTGCAAGAGCGCTGAAAATTGGCCTGGGAAGGAAGGGGGCTAAAGTGCCCAGTATTAAAGTAGTTATTAAGAAGGAGAAGCAATTTGCAAGTAACTGCATGCAAACACTCTAAATCTGATCCAGTTAGATTAAGGGATAGCTTTTAAAAACGTAAAAATCTCCTGATTAGTTTGTTTTGAGAACCATTAGTGAATAATTTACAAATAATTTAAATGGCCCTCATCATTAACAATCATTGCAATGGATAATGTAACCAGAATCATCTCTCATCTGACCAATTTTTCATTCATTACTGCTATTCCAGCAGTTGTTTCAGATTTGGAGGAGTAGAAGACAGCATGGCCTACAGTTAATAAAAGAGTGTGTGTGCTCCACACAAATATTGCCTTGGTATATAAGATGCACCAATCAGCATCTGTGCTTGTGAACAAACTTAGATAAGCATAGTTATGTACTGTAGGAGTATTTATTTCGATTCATAAAAAAAAAATTATGTACTGTAGGAGCCCACAATCAGGCCTCGTACACACGACCGAGTTTCTCGGCAAAAACAAGCAAGAAACTTGCTGGTATTTTTTTTTGCAGAGGAAAATTTGTACAATGTGTACAATTTTTGACGAGGAAACTGTCGAGGATCTCGTCGAGCCAAAAAGAGAGCATGTCTTCTTTTTCCTCAACGGGAATAGGGAAATTTGGCTCGCCGAGATCCTCGACAGCCTAACAAGGAACTCGACGAGCAAAATGATGTGTTTTGCCGTGTGTACGAGGCTTCACTCTGTAATACACGAGCCCTTCTGTTTTCTGCCAAAAAAGGGTAAAACAGGCCAAGTACTTGAATCAATGACAACAGAAAGCACTAATTCTTAAACATCAGGTTTTTGATTGGAATACAAGGGTCATCGTAGTCATCCTTACCAAGTATTATTAGGCATCAATAAGAAGGAAATGTGGCATTGTGCACATGCTATAATTCGGTCTTTGATAGGTTTACTGATCAGATACTAGTTTATATATTTCCTTGGATCTTAAAGCACTTTATATCTACTCCACATTGGAAATAGTCTAATAAACCAACCGATCACGTCCGATCGTGTCTTTGGCCTTTAGAAAGATTCTTACATATAGCATATTGTTTGAAAGTTGTCCCTTCTAAAGTTTTAGCATTTGAAATATACAGAAAGCATACCACATACAAAAATTCTTTAGCAATACAGTTGTATTAAGCATATACAGTATCTCACAAAAGTGAGTACACCCCTCACATTTTTGTAAATATTTTATTATATCTTTTCATGTGACAACACTGGAGAAATGACACTTTGCTACAATGTAAAGTAGTGAGTGTACAGCTTGTATAATAGTGCAAATTTGTTGTCCCCTCAAAATAACTCAACACACAGCCACTGATGTCTAAACCGCTGGCAACAAAAGTGAGTACACCCCTAAGTGAAAATGTCCAAACTGGGAACAATTAGCCATTTTCCCTCACTGGTGTCATGTGACTTGTTAGTGCTACAAGGTCTCAGGTGTGAGAAATTGGGGAGCAGGTGTGTTAAATTTGGTGTTATCGCTCTCATAACGGTCACTGGAAGTTTAACACAACACCTCATGGCAAAAAACTCTCTGAAGACCTGAAAAAAAATAATTGTTGCTCTACATAAAGATGGCCTATAAGAAGATTGCCAAGACCCTGAAACTGAGCTGCAGCATGGTGGCCAAGACAATACAAGAAGTTGAGTGCACATGCTCAGTTCATATCCAGAGGTTGTCTTTGGGAAATAGACGTATGAGTGCTGCCAGCATTTCTGCAGAGGTTGAAATGGTAAGGGGTCAGCCTGTCGGTGCTCAGACCATACGCTGCAGGCTGCATTAAATTGGTCTGCATGGCTGTCATCCCAGAAGGAAGCCTCTTCTAAAGATGTTGCAAAAAAAAAGCCTGCAAACAGTTTGCTGAAGATAAGCAGACTAAGGACATGGATTACTGGAACCAAGTCCTGTGGACTGATGAGGCCAAGATAAACTTATTTGGTTCAGATGTTGTCAAGCATGTGTGGCAGCAACCAGGTGAGGAGTACAAAGACAAGTGTGTCTTGCCTACAGTCAAGCATGGTGGTGGGAGTGTCATGGTCTGGGGCTGCATGAGTGCTGCCGACACTGGGGAGCTAAAGTTCATTGAGGGGACCATGAATTCCAACATGTACTGTGACATACTGAAGCAGAGCATGATCCCCTCCATTTGGAGACTGGGCTGCAGGACAGTTTTCCAACATGCTAACAACCCCAAACACACCTCCAAGACAACCACTGCCTTTCTAAAGAAGCTGAGGGTAAAGGTGATGGACTGGCCAAGCATGTCTCCAGACCTAAACCTTATTGAGCATCTGTGGGGCATCCTCTAATGGAAGGCGGAGGAGCGCAAGGTCGCTAACATTTACCAGCTCCATGATGTTGTCATGGAGGAGTGGAAGAGGACTCCATTGGCAACCTGCGAAGCTCTGGTGAACTCCATGCCCATAAGTGTTAAGGCAGTGCTGGAAAATAATGGTGGCCACACAAATTATTGACACTTTGGGCCCAATTTGGACATTTTCACTTAGGGGTAGACTAATTTTTGTTGCCAGCAGTTTAGACATTAATGGCTGTGTGTTGAGTTATTTCGAAGGGACAGCAAATGTACACTGTTATACAAACTGTACACTTAGTACTTTACATTGTAGCAAAGTGTAATTTTTTCAGTGTTGTCACATGAAAAGGTATAATAAAATATTTACAAAAATGTGAGGGGTGTACTCACTTGTGTGAGATACTGTACATACAATTATACAATAGGTACACTTATCCAAGTATGTAATATCAAATAAAGCATAATACAGCATAGGTATCCGCTCCAATGTTGAATATGTTCACTGTTGCATATAAATACAGTGAGCTACATTTAGAAAATATAGGAACTGATGTTTAGAAATGCGTACAGGAATTCAGCAGCCAGAACAGAGTAATGAAAAATATAGCTGAGCCAAACCCTTGTAAAAAGAGAGGGGAGGAGGAAAAACCAAGGTTTTGGGGATGTAAAAAACGCTTTCTCAAGAACCTCCTACCTAATTTACAATTGAAGCACGGGTTGTTTATATTTCGATAGCTACTTCCCCCAGCCAGCTGTATGTGACATGACTTCTGGTTCCGGCCTGCTCTCAAGACTTTCCAACCACAGTAACGAGCAGGGCCCTCTGATTCCTCCTGCCTAATATTGTATTGTAACCGTAATGTCTGCCCTCATGTTGTAAAGAGCCACGCAAAATGTTAGCGCTATATAAATTCTGTATAATAATAATGGCTAAACCTTCTAATGTTTTATACCTTCAACATATTTTCTGTGGTAATTTTCTCACTTATAACTGCCTCTCTTTTCATTATTCATTGTGCAGAAACCTTCTGGCTCCACCTACTTGGTGGTAATCCCTACAAAGGTAAAACCCTAAATATACCGAACATGGCCTTCACTTCAACCTCATTGTAACTGCCATTTGTACGTTTCCATATTTTATCCTCCTCCCTTTTCTTAAGGCCTCTTTCACACGTCCGCTCCGTTCGTTCGTCCATTACAAGTCCGTTTATGGACTTGTAATGGTTCTCTATGGGATCGCGTCCGTTAGCGGATGGAGCATCCGCTAACGTCCGCAACCATCCGCGTCCGTCGGGATCCGCTTTTGCGGACGGAAGAAAACCCTATTTTTCTTCCGTCCGGCGGGACGGATCGGATGCAGACGGACAGACGGTCCGTCTGCATCCGATTCCTCATAGGGGAGAGCGGAGCAGAGACAGGGCGGTCTCTGCACTGTGTGCGGGGACCGCCCTATCCGCCGACAGCTCAGCGGGGATTACGGATGATCCCCGCTGAGCTTTTGCGGACACACGGAGCGGACACAAAAACGGTCCGCTCCGTGTGAAAGAGGCCTAAGACAACAATATATAATCTACTTTTTTTCAGTGAAGGCATCCGTTAAAATTATGGACAATCTCGAGGCACCCCATTCTAAAATGTAAAAAACGAACATAATAGTTTTACATAATGCAGCAACATCCACACACATAGGACACCCAACATTAAAGGTGGTTTATTCTTCCAAAGCAAATACACTGCTGCACACTGGTACTGACTAGTATTCCAATGTTTCTTTTCTCCCTCAGTTTCCTTTCTTCATTTAGCTAATGTGACCTCAGTGCTGACAGAGAGGGGCAGGGAAGGGGTAATCAAAGATGTTGTGCCGGTGATCTGACTATATGGTTCCGGCTATCGAGATGGTTCCTGTAAGGACTGTGCAGGCGCAATCCTTGCCGACGGAAATCGCCGAACCTCCAGGGCGACGTGGAATTTGAGGAAAGTGGCCAGTCGCTCGCTCAGCCTCCTGGCTCTTTTTTTAACATCCTCCAATCCACTGGGATGTTAAGGAATGAGCCAAGGTTTGGAGATTTCCGTCGGCAAGGATTGCGCCTGCGCAGTCCTTACAGGAACCATCTTGATAGGGGAACCATACCGACAAGTCACCGGCTCATGACATCCCTCTTGACAACCAATGATGTCATTGGTCATTAGGACGAAGGTGGCTAGAAGGTTGTAATGGTGAACATTGAAACCCTTTTGGGCAACTTTTAGGCATTTTGCCAAGGCACCCCTAAAGAAACCTGAAGGTACCCCAGGATGCCTGGGCACACTATTTGAAAAAGGCTGATCTAAAGTAGGTCATTCATAAATCAATACCTCCTAACAAGAAACAGATAAATCTTTGTCACAGAAAACAAAGGTGGGCTTGAGTTATTGGGAGAAGATGTGATTAAAATTACATGGCTTATAATGAGCATAGTAAAACAGAAACACAATGGAGCTGGTGTACTAAAGGTAAATAGGCTGCTAACTTAGCAGCCTATTTACCTTTAGTACATCAGTTCCATTAACTTTGCAAGAGAATTATCATTTTGTAAAGAAATTTTACTTTAGCTTAAAGCAGGAGTTTACCCGAATTTTTTTTTTTAACATTAGATTAAGGCTAATTTTACTAAGCAGAATCGGGTGTTTTTTTTTTTTAAATCAATGCAGTACTTACCGTTTTAGAGATCGATGTTCTCCCGCCGCTTCCGGGTATGATCTTCGGGACTGGGCGTTCCTATTTGATTGACAGCGATCCGACGGTCGCATAAAGCGCGTCAGCAGTTGCCGAAAGAAGGCTACTTTCGGGAACTCGTGACGCGCTGTATGCGACCGTCGGAAGGCTGTCAATCAAATAGGAACGCCCAGTCCTGCAGCCCATACCCGGAAGCGGCGGGAGAACATCGATCTCTAAAACGGTAAGTACTGCATTGATTTTAAAAACAACAACTTAGTAAAATTAGCCTCAATCTAATGTTAAAAATGTATTTTTTTGGGTGAACCTCCACTTCAATGAATGTAGTGAAAATTCACTTTGAAACATGTTTGTTTGAACATAAATTGATAAAATAAATAACCAGAGCTTCACCTCATGTACTAAGCCAAAGGAAAATTAGCTTGCAAAGTGAATGGCCTATTTGAGTTTAATCAACTAAATCACCCCCAAAAAATAAAACTTACAGCAGGCTCAACAGAGGAGCAATGCATGCAGGGAATTCTCAATATACACATAGCAAATGAATAGCATATTTACAATAGTTCTGTTGGAAAATGAAATAGATAATCTGGTCACTATTAATTTTGTGAAAATAGTGCAGCGCTGCGTATCTATAAATCTTATGTAAACCAATAATTATACATTCCATAAAACAATTTATGAAAAAAGAAAATAAATACATGATAAAAACCAGTTCATAAGTAGGTTTCCAAAGCTGTCACCGCTGTGTAAAATCCTATTTAAATGGATCCAATATTCAGTGCACACCACCACCTGCTAAAATGCCTGCTCACCTCAAGGATGAGTATAAAACTCATAGGCCTCGTACATACGACCGAGGAACTCGTCATAAATGAAACATCGTTTTCCTCGACAAGTTCCTTGTTAGGCTTTTTGAGAATCTTGACAAGCTTTGTTTGCGTACACATTGTCAAGACCAAATCTCGTCGTTCTCAAACGCGGTGACGTTCAACACCTACGACGGCAGGGGAAGTTCGATTCCACTGGCACAACCCTTGGGGCTGCTTTTGCTAATCTCATGTTACTGCGTGTTAAGTGAAAGTTTGGTGAGAGACGATTTGTACTTTTCAGTCTGTTACAGCGTGACAAATGTGCTATCTCCATTACAAACGCTACTTTTACCGAAGGTGCGCTCCCGTCTCATACTTTATTCTGAGCATGCGCGGGTTTCTAAGCATACACACGAACGTGTTTCTCGTCGGAAACCAGCCCGACGAGGAACATGACAAGGAAATTGAGACTCCCGATGAGGAAAAAGAGAACTTTTTTTTTTTTTTTCTTATCGAGTTCCTCAACAGTTTTCTCGATGAAAAACATACACACGAACGTTTTCCTCTGCAAAAAAGCTCTGCCACCAAGTTTCTTGATGGATTCTGTCGAGGAAAACGGTCGTGTGTACGAGGCCATAGACAGGTCACTCCTTGTGTCCACCACGATCCATCCACTTTACCAATGGTAGTAATTCCTACAGTCTCCAGACTGCACCTCTGTGTGGGTAATCAACGTTTGAATTGTCTCCAAACATCACATTCCTCCATTCGTTTTTTAATAATCAATTCCACTTATATATCCAGGGGTTAAGGACATGAAACAAAAAACACAAGTACCATAGTGTTCTCTGCTTTTGAATTTATTAAAAAAGCCCCCCTAAAAAGTTACACTTACAAGAAATAACAATAAAAACAGCATGTATCAAATCACCAGCTCATTCACCGCAGATCTAGACTCACGGCGCTTCGCCTGACATCACAGATACGACTCCTACCTTCTAAACGCGTGTCGGCCTCTCATTGGCCTTCATCAGTAGAACTATACACTGTAAGTGTAACTTTAAGGGGGGCTTTTTTAATAAATTTAAAAGCAGAGAACACTATGGTACTTGTGTTTTTTGTTTCATGTCTTAACCCCTGGATATATAAGTGGAATTGATTATTAAAAAGCGGATGGAGGAAGGTGGTGTTTGGAGACAATTCAAACGTTGATTACCCACACAGAGGTGCAGTCTGGAGACTATAGGAATTACTACCATTGGTAAAGTGGATGGATCATGGTGGACACAAGGAGTGATCTGTCTATGAGTTTTATACTCATCCTTGAGGGGAGCAGGCATTTTAGCAGGTGGTGGTGTGCACTGAATATTGGATCAATTTAAATAGGATTTTTTCACAGTGGTGACAGCTTTGGAAATGTACATATGAACAGTTTTTTTATGATTTATCTATTTTCTTTTTTCATAAATTGTTTTATGGAATGTTTAATTATTTGTTTATATAAGATTTATAGATATGCAGCGCTGCACTATTTTCACAAAATGAATACTGAAATAGGTGTGGTGTATCACTATAAGTGTTCAGCAGCTGTGTAGACACTCAGAGGGTTATATTTGTTGCTTTTTTTCTTTCCTCACGTTTTTTTAAGAGTAATTTATTAGTATTGTGGCGCTGATTGTTTTTCTCACAATCTGGTCACTATAGTTAAAAATATGGCAGGGTAAGACATTAGAACCCATTCACACATGTGTAGAGAAAAGGAAATTAAAGTAGTTGTAAAGCCTGAAGGTTTTTTACCTTTATTCATTCTATGCAGCACCCCCTAATACTTACCTGAGCCTGAGTCAGCGCTGTGCACAAGAGCAGCTGCTTTTCCAGCCCTCTACCTTCTCGTTGGCACAGATACAGCAGTGGCAACCATTGGCTCTGGTTGCTGTCAACCACAGCCAGTGTAGAATGAGCAGGGGGCAGGGTCCTGTTCTGCGTCTCTTACTGACATACAGAGCAAGGATCAAGATTGAGCACACAGGAGTGCCCCCATAGCAAGCGGCCTGCTATGGGGGCGCTCGGCAGGGAGGAGGAGCCCAGAGCGCCAACTTGGGACCCAAAAAAGAGGAGGATAAGGGCTGCTCTGTGCAAAACCCTTAATAAGCCTTTAGCATCTCTTTAAATGCAAGCCAGATGCTTATACAGTCCAGTAGCTCAGGTTGAAATGTACACACAGATCACAGACTCATCCCTTTAAGGTTTCAGTGAAAAATAGCCAGCTTGGACAGATATGATTGCTACTGTACTTTTAGCTAGCCCATAGTGCTTCCAGAATCCTGTATTATATATCATATGGTATTTGTATAACAAAAATGTAAAGTTAAAATCAGACAGTGTATCAATTACTGCATGCTAAACAAGAGAAATCGAAACCGAAACGTGTATGGCTTGCCTTCAGTGTACCCTGCAATCCAGTTTCAATTTACTAAAGGGGTTCTCAAAAAATAAAGGTGCTCTAGTATGCAAATATTAAATACCTTTCCTTCTAGTTCCAGTTCTGGGCTGCCTTCCATGCTTCTGCGCAGTCTGTACTTCATTGTATATATAAAACCCAAAATAAATGTTTTAGTATATCTAGCACTATGGCTTTATACCATACATTACATACAGTACTGCACACAGTTTTCTTAAGTCAAGCCTCGTACACACGACCGAGGAACTCGACGGGAGAAACACATTGTTTTCCTCGTCGAGTTCCTTGTTAGGCTGTCGAGGAACTCGACAAGGCAAGTTTCTCCATTCCCGTCAAGGAAATAGAGAACTTGCTCTCTTTTTGGCTCGTTGAGTTGCTTAACAGTTTCCTCGACTAAAATGTACACACGACCGGTTTCCTCGGCAAAAAAATATCTCCCAGCAAGTTTCTTGCTGGTTTTTGCTGAGAAACTCGGTCGTGTGTACGAGGCCTCAGTCAATTATGTGAAACCATTGCAAAGTTTCTTACTTGGAAATCCTACCATTAGTACTTTTTGTTGCCACTGCCTAGAAACAAGCAGAGTTCTCATGCACACACCTTCAGTTGGCTGTTTTGCAGACCAGATAGGCAGCCCAATGGCCAACTGAAAAAAAGCACGCTGACAATACTGCTGTTATCTGCACTACAGCATCTTCACGTTGTCAGCTTACAAATGGAAGTGGTATTATTGGCAGGATTTCCTGGTAACAGATTCAGAACAACAATTTGTGTTAAAAAACGATATTCAGTAAGCAATGATATCAAAACATCTTGAAAATACTCTTTTTTACATACACTTTAGGCTCTCCAGTGGTGTGCTGTCAAGGGTTAGGAGGTATGTTGAGGTTAAAGGGAATCCATGAGGATAAAAAACATAGTAGCTGGCACTACTGACCTTATTTTGTAAAGTAATAGACTCCAGCACCGTCATCTTGATCCTGACTTCCCTTTAAATGGGAACATTAAAGGAGTTGTAAAGGAAAAAAATGTTTTTGCTGAAATGACTGTTTACAGGGTATAGAGACATAGGGGGTAATCCACAAAAGAGATACAACGGCGTATCTACTGATACGCCGTCGTATCCCTGTTTCTATCTTTGGAACTGATCCACAGAATCAGTTTCCAAGAGATAGACAGAAGATCCGACATGTGTAATTGAATTAAACTGTCGGATTTTAAGGATGCAATTCTAGGCTGGCCGCTAGGTGGCGAGGCCATTGCGGCCAGCCTAGAATATGCAAATGAACACTTACGGCGATTCACGAACGTTCCGACGGGCCCGTCGCGCTAATTCTACGTCGTTTACGTCGAGTTACGCCGTGTAAAAATAGGGCTGAGTCCTATTTGACTAAGCCCTATTAAGTATGGCCGTCGTTCCCGCGTCGAAAATTCAAACTCTACGTCGTTTGCGTAAGACGTCCGTGAATGGCGCTGGACGCCATTTACGTTACCGTCTAAACAAATGACGTCGGAGCGACGTCTGTTAGCGCAATGCACGTCGGGTAATTTACCTGACGGAGCATGCGCAGTACGTCCGGCGCGGGAGCGCGCCTAATTTAAATGGGAAACGCCCATTTGTATTAGGAACGCCTTGCGCCGGACGGAGTTAAGTTACACAGCCGAAAATTTCCAGGTAAGTGCTTTGTGGATCGGCACCTAACTTGGGAGATTTGCAGCAGTGTAACTTAACTCTGAAAAGTTAAGTTGCGCTCGGCGGCTGTGGATCTGGCCCTAAATAGTTAACTGATTACTTTTAAAAATGATTAAAAATAGATACAAATCAATCATATAATGTACCTGCAGTTTTAGTTTCGTTTTTGCATGTTGTTTCCTGCCTCTGTGCTGTACAGAGCCACAGAGCCAATACAGGGCAGTGATGGTTTGGAAAATGAAACTGATTGGTGCTGAGGGGTTTTAGACACACAGTAATCACACCTCCTTGATTAGTGACCACAGAGAGAAAGCTCCCAGGACTGTGGTTTTCAGGAAACAGACAACCAGGAAGTGTGGAGATCAGAAAAGAATTACAGCAACTTGAGAGCAAAAACTAACAATGAGGACATGAAAACAGCACTGCATTAAGGTAAAGGAAGCTATTAAGACAAAAAAAAATTCCTTTACAAACCCTTTAATCTGGAACAAGCATGTAGCCAATCTAAACTGCTGTCCTGAATACTTGATCTATGTCAACAAAGAATGGCTCAGGATTCCTGAAGACCAAACCTTCACTGAAACCAGCAATGGCAGCTTCAATTTTTCTAAATGGTAAGTCATACTGCATTCAGGTATGATAGAAACTCCTCTTTTTAATTAGCGCAGGGGTCTTTAAACTCTCTAAAGAAAGTGCCAGTATATTGTCCTTCAGGTTTTAGGGGGGCTGGACTGTGGCCAGCGGGAGTTGAAATTTTCCTGGCATCAGTAGAAGTAAACGTCACCACATTTGGTATTAAGGGGAAGAATAGTGCCCCATTATTGGTATCACTGGGAGGAATAGTGCCCCACCGTTGGTGTCAGTGGAAGAAATGGTGCCCCATAGTTCATGTCAGTTGCCAGAATAGTGTCTCGTATCAAGGTCTGGATAAAGGTAAGCAAAGGGCTGCATAGGGCCCCCGGACCGCAGTTTGGATACCACTGAATTAGAAAATGAACATATCCCAAAAACAAACATAAAGTTCTAGAGGAGTGGTTCTTCCTTTATTATATTCTCTACATAGAATGGTAATCAAGCTAATATAAAAAGCCTAGAAGGCAAGAGTGATTCCAATATAACATCAGACAGCTGAGTTGCAGAGGATGTGAACGTGTCTGAAAATAACCAATCAGAACATCGTAGTCTCGGATGATTTCAGTGAACATCCAGTGAGCTGGAAACTGGAGCCAGAAGTACCGCAATCACAATTGTCTGGCAACAAGGAACCATAGTGTGTATACTATTGGACACTGTGTGTGATTATACTAGACAGGGCCTGATTGAAGGAGAAGCAAAGGGGACCACTGCCTCTGGGCCATCACCATCAAGGGGTGCTTAGTTTAAAAACACTGGCCCGGATTCAAAGAGATTTGCGCTTTTTTTGCGGAGGCGCAGGGCAACGATTTTGCCCTGCGCCCCCAGCAAATTTGCTCTGCTGCTGCAGAAGCTCCGTGAATTGCGCCGGCGCGCTGGCAAAATTGCCCGGCGCTAGAGCACGCAATTTAAATGATCCCGTAGGGGGCGGGAATCATTTAAATTAGGCGCGCTCCCGCGCCGAGCGTAGAGCGCATGCTCCGTCGGGAAACTTTCTCGACGTGCATTGCGGCAAATGACGTCGCAAGGACGTCATTTGCTTCCAAGTGAACGTGAATGGCGTCCAGCGCCATTCACGAATCACTTACGCAAACGACGTAGATTTCAAATATCGCGACGCGGGAACGACGGGTATCCTTTAGCATTGGCTGCCCCTACTATTAGAAGGGGCAGCCTTACGCTAAACACGCCATACGGAAACGACGTAACATGCGTACGCAGGGCTCGCGCAACATTGTGAATCGGTGTTAGTATGCAATTTGCATACTATACACTGAGCACAATGGGAGCGCCCCCTAGCGGCCATCGCAAGAATGCAGCCTAAAATATGCGTGGCATAAGAGCCTTATGCCACGCAGATTTTAGGCTGCAGTCGGTGTTACGATGTTCCTGAATCAGGAGCATTCGTAATGCCGCAGCAAGTCAGCAATTGCGCTGCGTAACTATGGTTACGCAGGCGCAATTTCTCTCTGAATCCAGGCCACTGTTTTGTTATAAAACAACATCTCCCCATGCCCCTTAATGTCAAGGACATGATGACAGACTGCTACATTGTTTGCACAGTGTAACAATCTGAATAAAAAAGTTTTCCACAAATCATTTAAATCTCAGTTGTAGATTTTCAGCAAATTATATGAATCAAATCCGAAGGGTTCAGAATAATATGTGATAAGTGTCTTACTATTTGTTATTTTTGTAATCTTCCCCTAAACCCCAGCTGAAAACTCAAATTCTTGGCAGTAAGCTGTAAATAAAGCCGCTGTGTATTATTTGAGAGGAATGGTCTCTCTACAGCTCCCCCACCCCACTGAGTCAGACCTACGGCTCTTCAATCAGCAGGGAGCGAGAGCTTTGCTGATTGTGATGATTCAGCATGCGGCATGTTGGGCAGTCTTTATCTTCATGCTGCCAAGTGTATGCTCACAGGAGAGTTCCATTATTTCTAGGGCTCAGAACCCCAGTACCCCGCCTTTAGATAGGCCTTTAAATCCTAAATTCTTTAAGAAGTGCATCAGCCCTTACCCAAGGCAGAACTTACCAGTCATTGAAGATTCTAGGACAAGCTAGATCCATCAAAGCACCCCATAGGTACAGAACGTATGTCTCTAAGGCCTCGTACACACGATAGGATCGCCAAAGGAGAACGGTCTGAAGGACCGTTTTCATCAGTCCAAACCGATCGTGTGTAGGCCCCATAGGTTATTTAACCTTCGGACAAAAAAATGAGAACTTGCTTTAAAATGGAACTGATGGACGCCTAACCGATAGGTCAAAACCGATCGTTGGTATGCAAAAGCATCGGTTAAATACCCGCGCATGCTCAGAATCAAGTCAACGCATGCTTGGAAGCATTGAACTTCGTTTTTTCAGCGCGTCGTGTTTTACGTCACCGCGTTCTGACACGATCGGTTTTTGAACTGATGGTGTGTACGCACGACGGACCATCAATCAGCTTCATCGTTTAACCGATGACAACGGTCCTTCAGACCGTTCTCATCGGATGGACTAATCGTGTGTACGAGGCCTTAGGATGGCCAAGTGACTGGATGCAGCCACTGTGAGGTTGCCAATCTTCTGCCCGGTTACTTCAATTTCCAGATGGAAGGATGTTGGATTGGAGCCTGGTACTAAGGCCACCCATGGCTTGAATTTCGCCAGGAACCAGACAAAATTCACCCAGCTTTACTGGACCTCAACATACTACTAGATGCATCGCAAAGTATGGCTGTATGGATGTACTGTGTAAAAATTGGCTGTAAATTTGAGTCCGACCATTTGGATGGAAGGGAACTCGCACTACTGTGGCTTTCATCCTCCATGTATCATTGCTCTACCTGGTACACAGAGGAATAAGAAGCACCAAATAAGAAATAAGTAAATACTGAACACAAAAAAGTGCTTTATGTTTTAAGCCTCGTACACACGATCAGTCCATCCAATGAGAACGGTCTAAGGGACCGTTGTCATAGGCTAACTGATGAAGCTGACTGATGGTCCGTCACGCCTACACACCATCGGTTAAAAAAACGATCGTGTCAGAACGCGGTGACGTAAAACACAACAAAAAATATATACATTTTATTTTAGAACATGTTTCTTTTAAAATATAGTAACTGTTCATAAAGACATATCATCCAAATAACATATACAACCACTTCTAACTCTACATGTTTCGCTCAGAAGAGCTTCCTTAGGAGTATTAGGAAGTGTCTCATGAAGTTTAAATACTACAAAAAAAACAACAAGCATAAAAAAGAATTGTCAATTTTTTTTTATTCATACAACGAAAGATCAAAAAATTTATTAAATAAACATTCAATTACAATTGTCAAAGTATAATCCTTAAAGCATAAGTTCACCTTTCATAACATGTTACAGGTTACACCCATATTTAGGGTGTAACCCGTAACATGTTATAAATGCACCAGCCCCCACGCAGCCCCCTGACCCCGATCCCTGCTGTGACAGTAGACCAGATCTCTTCTCTCAGTACAAAAACAAAACAAAAGAAAGAAGGGACATGGCCTAGTGCATTATCCTCAGTGAAAGAGTATTTATTGATAAAAAGTAGGTATACTCACAAAATAAAACTTGTAAAAAAGCATATCAAATCAATTCCTCCATCAGAGTCCATGTAAAACTGTCCCCATCTCCTAGGACTATCAGGCAATGGCATAGGCCAGTGATGGCGAACCTTGGCACCCCAGATGTTTTGGAACTACATTTCCCATGATGCTCAGCTACTCTGAAGAGTGCATGAGCATCATGGGAAATGTAGTTCCAAAACATCTGGGGTGCCAAGGTTCGAGAACCATCTCCATAGAGGGGCACATCTAGGCGGACAATTGCGGCGTTTTGTCGCCGCAAATCGCGGTACAAAACGCCGCTATTTGCCGCCGCAATTCGCGGGACAAAACGCCACGAATTTGTCTGCCTAGATGTGAATGGAGCCTACGTGCACTTCCAAGAGCACTTGCAGTGCCCTTGTAGAGCAAAGTGGATTTGCCTTTAGTAAATCAACCCCTAAGGCCTCGTACACACGGACGGACAATCCGATGAAAACGGGCGAGCGGACATGTCCGGTGAGTCGTACAGACGACCGAACATGTCCGACGGACAGGCTTCCAGCGGACATGTTTCATAGCATGCTAAGAAACATTTGTCCGCTGGAAACCTGTCCGCTAGGCCGTGAATCCGGTCTGGTCGGCCGTACAGACGACCGAACATGTCCGCGGAAACTGGTCCGCGGACCAGTTTCAGCAGACATGTTCGGTCGTGTGTACGAGGCCTAAGTGTCATTTCTGTCTGCTGCCTGTTCCTCTGCTATCTGACAAGTTTTTCTGACACCAAGAGAAAAAAGGTGACATGGGAGGGACCTCCCTCACACAGCCTGTGATTGACAGCCTCAGCTCCATTTCTATGTGCTGTGTGAAGGGGGTATGTCCCTTTCCTCCAATCAGCTCTTGAAGCCCCCCTCACTTATTTCTGTACAGTGTAACTTCAGCACCCGCTCCCTGTTTTCTGAAAGCTCAGACAAGCTGTATAAATACTGCTTTTTGAGTGGATGTAGAGGAGAGAGTCAGCAGATAAACAGGTACAACTTATGTAGGAGGATTTGCTTCATCACTGTGTATTACGTGAGGCAAGACACTTCACTGGGTATATGTAAGGGTTTACAACCACTTTAAAGCCGGACTCCAGTCAGACAGCTTTTAATCATGTCTGCTATGTTAACAAGTTACCTCAGGCCTGCTGCAGATATGAGAACTGGGAATTATTCACAGAATACAGTTCTAATAAAATAAATAAAATACAATTCTATTAAAATAGGTCATAGTAAACCATAAACATAGACTGCATTGTCCACAGGGTTCAAAGTATCTTGGTAAAGTGAATTCTAAAACTTTTTTTTCTTGGTGCAATAATTTCTATTTCTTTGACAGTCACGCCAAGTAAATGGGGTCACTCCGCAGCCACCCTGCAAACACGTGGTGCCTTTTAGGGGTTAAAACAGGTGATAAGCAGGCAATATATTACAACCTCACTGCCTGTCAAATGCCTTTTGAAAATTTACCCACTACTGATCACTTTTCAGAAGGTCAAAGCAAGTGTGCATGAGCCCAAAAAAAGATCTGAAAATGCAAGAAAAAAAGAAGTGACCACAATGATAAATAATTATTTCCAACTGCTAGCATTGTGACATTCATCTGCTGTGCCTGGGTAAGATGAAAAACATCGGGGACAGTGCCATCATGTGGTCAAAAAGAAGATGACACCATTATTGCAAGGTAATAAGCTCCAGCAAAGCATTTCTATCAAAGGCATTATTATGGCATGAAAACTGTCCCAATAATAAATACGACAAATCTTTTTCACACAGAAAATGAAATAGATGACCCTCTAATATGCTTCTATCTGAGAGACAGTTTGTGAGGCTCTAAATACACCGTCTAAACAGCTAGCAGACGAGCAAATTTCACTTAGATAGTCAAAAGTTATTAAAAAATGTTGCTTGTCTTGCAAAACGCTCTCAAACCAAGTTACTCTCAAACCAAGGTTTTACTGTACTTTGTGTTTGCTATAACATTTTCACTTTCCAATGCAGTATGCGCACATTTCATAGGTCAACTGAGTCATAACCCTGACTGCATGCCAAGCATATGTGTTTTATCAACTGCAATACTCAGATATCTCCTCTTGATGACAACCCTCTGCTATTAAATTATATTTCTCTTATCGTCCATGGACGGACACAGCTCCTTAAAGTCCTCTCCTATGAACAGGAACATAACCCACTTGTCAAGATTTAAGGAGCTGTGTCCATCCACGGACGACAGAGAAAAGGATTTTACGGTGAGTACAAAAAATCCTGGGCCAGATTCAGGTACAAATACGTTACGCTGCGGCGGCGTAACGTATCCTATTTACGTTACACCGCCGCAGGTTTACAGCGCAAGTGCCTGATTCACAAAGCTCTTACCTGTAAACTTGCGGCGGTGTAATGTAAATCCGCTCGGCGCAAGCCCGCCTAATTCAAATGGGGCGGGCACCATTTAAATTAGGCGCGTTCCCGCGCCGAATGCACTGCGCATGCTCCGTCCGTCAAATTACCCGACGTGCATTGCGCTAAATGATGTCGCAAGGACGTCATTGGTTTTGACGTTAACGTAAATGGCGTCCAGCGCCATTCACGGACGACTTACGCAAACGACGTGAAATTTAAAATTTCGACGCCGGAACGACGGCCATACTTAACATTGCTTAGACCACCTAGAGGGCATGCTTAGTTTTACGCGACGCATCTCTACGGAAACGATATAAATTTAGATCGACGGGAAAAGCGGACGTTCGTGAATCGCCGTAACTAGTCATTTGCATATTCTACGCCGGCCGCAATGGAATCGCCACCTAGCGGCCGGCCTAGAATTGCAGCCTAAGATCCGACGGTGTAACACAGTTACACCTGTCAGATCTTAGGGCTATCTATGCGTAACCTGATTCTATGAATCAGGCGCATAGATACGGCAATCGTATCTCAGAGATACGACGGTGTATCAGGAGATACGCCGTCGTATCTCTTTTGTGAATCTGGCCCCCTATTTTTAACTATACTGTATTATTAGCACTATTTAAATCCTGTATAATAATAGCAGCAGCACTGTCTGTTCCCACCATAAAAAGGTTTACAGATCAAATTAATGGGGTGGGCAACTACATGGCAAATGAGGCTTAATGTGGAAAAAAATAATGCATTTGGTTGGCAAAAATATGAAACTATACACTGGGGGGAGAACCTCTGGGGGAATCTAGGATGGAAAAGGACCTGGGGGTCCTAGTAGATGATAGGCTCAGCAATGGCATGCAATGCCAAGCTGCCGCTAACAAAGCAAACAGAATATTGGCATGTATTAAAAAGGGGATCAATGCCAGAGATAAAATTATAATTATCTACAAGACTCTGGTCCGGCCGCACCTGGAGTATGCTGTCCAGTTCTGGGCACCAGTCCTCAGGAAGGATGTACTGGAAATGGAGTAAGTACAAAGAAGGGCAACAAAACTAATAAAGGGTCTGGAGGATATTAGTTATGAGGAAAGGTTGGGAGCACTGAACTTATTCTCTCTGCAGAAGAGACGCTTTAGAGAGGGGATATGATTTCAATTAACAAATATCATACTGGTGACCCCACAATAGGGATGAAACTTTTTCACAGAAGGGAGTTAAACAAGACACGTGGCTACTAATTAAAATGAGAAGAAAAAGAGGTTTAAAGCTGGGGTCCCACTAAAAGCCAGCAGCTACAAATACAGCAGCTGCTGACTTTTAATACATGGACACTTACCTGTCCATGGTGCCTGTGATGTCGGTATCCAAGGCCGAGCAATCGCTCGGCTCTCAGCTACCCCCGCCGCCATCCTCGGTGAGGGAATCAGGAAATGAAGCTACGCATCTTCACTGGTCCTCGCTGTGTTCTGGGAGCTGTGTGCCTCCCAGAATTCAGTGGGGGCACAATGTAGGTGCCAGAAGTGGCGTAGATCGCAGAGGTGATCTATTCCAGGAAATGGGAGCAAATACCTGTATTATACCCCCTGAAAGCTGAAAGGTGCCAAATGTGACACTGGAGGGGGGGGGGGGGGGGGGGTTCCATGGATGGACACAGCTCCTTAAATCTTGACAAGTGGGTTATGTTCCTGTTCATAGGAGAGGACTTGTCAAAATTTAAGGAGCTGTGTCCATCCATGAACGATAAGAGAAATATAATTTAATAGCAGAGGGTTGTCATCAAGAGGAGATATCTGAGTATTGCAGTTGATACAACACATATGCTTGGCATGCAGTCAGGGTTATGACTCAGTTGACCTATGAAATGTTCGCATACTGCATTGGAAAGTGAAAATGTTATAGCAAACACAAAGTACAGTAAAACCTTGGTTTGAGAGTAACTTGGTTTGAGAATTCCACATCCTTGCTGTTCTTACAGTAAAGAACCCTCTACGTAGTTTAAAGTTAAAGTGGAGTTCCACCCAAAAATGGAACTTCCACTTAGTTTTTCTCTTAGTTTTTTACTGTCTTTTGAAATTCACAAACTCAGCCATTTGGAAATTGGATGAAAGGTTTAGCACTGGGAAACACTTTTTGAAAGATAAAAAGTGCATTTTATATACAACTATATAGATCAGACCAAAATGAGGGACAATTGAGGAGGAAAGAGGGACAGAGGGACTTTGTTCTAAATCAGGAAGAGTCCCTCAAAATCAGGGACAGTTGGGAGCTATGAGCATGGAGTGCAAGAGACAATGCAGACAACTCAGACAGAGGCACCAGCACTGACTGGTGAGCACACAACCTGGAAACAGATACATAGCAGATATAACTGTCCTTACAGGGAAAACACAACAGGTAAGACATTGAGCTGAAAAGTATACCATATTTGTGACAGCTGTAGAGTGTTGGTGGAGATTTCATTTTTATTTTGCTCTTAGGTGATGAAACATACGCCCTTAGGCTGCATTCACATCTAGACGGACGAAATCGCGGCGTTTTGTCGCCGCAAATCGCGGTAAAAATAGCGGCGTTTTGTACCGCGATTTGCGGCGACAAAACGCGGGTATTGTCCGCCTAGATGTGTCCCAAGATGACCCCCTCTATGGAGATGATTGCCATCTCCTAGCCGAACGCTCGAAGACGCCTGAAAAAAAGGTCCGGGACCTTTTTTCACGCCGCAGGCGACAGGCGTCCGGCGTTCGGCGTGGAGATGTGAACCATCTCCATAGAGGGACATGTATTTCCAGCCCTCTGGCGGCAGAGGCGTAGCGCTACAGGCGTAAAAACGCCTAGATGTGAATGGGGTCTTAAAACGAAGAGAGGGAGAATCTGAATGGAAGAGATGTCAAGAACAGCTCATCCTTCTAATACTATCATAAGCTATAGTGGGGTAAGGCTAAACAAACACACACTGCTTGTATTCTGATAATTACTTTATGTTTGTTATCTTCTAATATGAATGCAGTGTTCACAAACATCATAGGTTAGGTGCAGTCATAACCCTTGTATTGAATTATATTGCAACTGCATTGCTTCCCTTTATTTTGAACAAACTGTTAGTACTATATAAATGATGTATTATTATAATAATAATAATAATAATAATAATAATAATACAGCAGCAGTGCAAGTATTCAGTTTGTTTCCACCATAAACAGGTTTAGGGATCCATACATGAGAGCATAACTTCTCTTTCACCCAGTTGTACACACAGCCACTTCTACAGGATTGTGTATGTTGGGAATAGTGCGTCGGCATTACCATGGAAAGGTGGTATCATCTTCATTTTGACTACATGATGGCACTGTCCCCAATTTTATGTCACCCTACCTAATGACCACAATATGAAGATTTTTAGAAAGGATGCTGTGTAGGACAGTGGTCACCAACCTTTCAGACCTCACAGACCACTAAACTCACAATTTTGAATCCCGCGGACTACTAACATACATTTTACATGCCTTATACACACAATGCTCTGGCTCTCTGCCCCCCTTCCCCTGGATCACACTGCAGGCTTACAGACACAATGCTCTGGCTCTCTGCCCCCTCTCCCTGGATCACAGTGCTACCTTATACACACAATGCTCCGGGCCCTCTGCCCCCCTTCCCCTGGATCACACTGCTGCCTTTTACACACAATGCTATGGCTCTCTGCCCCCCTCTCCCTGGATCGCACTGCAGCCTTATACACACAATGCTCCGGCTCTCTGCCCCTCTTTCCCTGGATCACACTACTGACTTATACACACAATGCTCTGGCTCTCTGCCTCCTTCTCCTGGATCACATTGCAGCCTTATACACAAAATGCTATGACTCTCTGCCCCCCTCCATCCTAGATCACACTGCTGCCTTATACACACAATGCTCCAGCTCTCTACCCCCCCCCCTGGATCGCACTGCTGCCTTATACACACATTTCCTATGGGGCTACGGCACCCGCTCCACTCACTCCACTCGTCCTCCACAGTACTACCTCACCCGACTCCCCCCAATGAGTATCGTCACAATCACGTGACTTTCTCAGGGAACATTCTTTAAGCTGAACTCCAGGAATGATAAAATGTGGAGGACGAGAGGAGTGAGTGGAACGGGAGCCGCAGCCCCTTAGGAAACTTATGTGGAAGCGCTTGATTGCCAATTTAAATGTAAGTATATACTATTGCATACCTCCCAACTTTTTGAGATGGGAATGAGGGACACCTAGCAGCAAAAGAAAAGTATGCAGGCATAGGACACACCCCCTGCCACACCCCCTTAAAGGAGAACTGTACAAAAATACAAGATTGGTTAAACCCACAAGTGCTTTTTTACCACTACTATTCCTTTATGTTGGCTTTTGGAATTTACAAATGCAGCAATTTAGAAATTGGATGAAAGGTTTAGTGCTGGAAAACACTTTGATAGATAAAAAGTGCATTTTATATACAACTATATGGATCAGACCAAAATGAGGGTCAAATGAGGAGGAAAGAGGGACAGAGGGACATTGCTGCAAATCAGGGACAGTCCTCGAAATCAGGGACAGTTGGGAGCTATACTATTGTCTCAATAAAATACCTTTTATACTACACTATGGGAGCAAATCTGTTTTGATTGAGGAACGGAGGAGAAAGGAGGATACATATAAATGTATATAAGAGGCCTGCTACCAACACTTTGATTTTGAACCCTTTCCTGCCCTTTCCTGGGTTGACGACATCTGACTGCCTAGGAGGCAGACTCCATTTCCTTCTGGACTTCCGGTGACATCCCTGTGGGACATTCCAAGCTCGATCGATCCACTGTCGTAAGACATTTGGGTCCAACGGTTGTGGTAAGCGCATATGTATTCCACCTGATATTTGAAGATTTCTGTTGGGAAGTTCCTCACCACCTCATGACATCTTCATCGTTTTATTTTTTATAGACACTATGGGCCATATTCTCTAAAAATATCCGCCTGCTGCGCTTAGGGCACTTACACTCCGCTGTCCCAACTTACTGGAGCAGGTGTTGTATTCCCCAAACACTTGCTCCATAAGTTGGGACAGCGGAGTGTAAGGCCCCGTACACACGATAGAATCCATCCGCAGATAAATCCCAGCAAATGGGTTTCTGCGGATAGATCCTATGGTGTGTACACGCCAGCGGATCTGTTTCCGCGGAGAAATCTCCTCTGGGATGGATTCCAGCAGATCGGATATTTGCTGTGTTGCACAACAAATCCATCTGCTGGAATCCATTCCAACGGATGGATCCGCTCGTCTGTACAGACTTACCGGATCCATCCGCCCAAAGGGATTCCCCGCACGCGTCGTAATGATTTGACGCATGCGTGGAATTCCTTATATGACAGCGTCGCGCCCGTCGCCGCGTCATAATAGCGGCGACGGCGCGACACGTCATCGGCAGAGGATTTCAGCGCGGATTTCAATGCGATGGTGTGTACACTCCATCGCATAGAAATCTGCGGAAATCTTTGAGAGGATTTATCCGCGGATACGGTCCGCTGGACCGTATCTGCGGATAAATCCTCTCGTGTGTATGGGGCCTTAGTGTCCCGGCGTAGCCTGGCGGATCTCCAAGGGGGCGTCTTCTATTCAAATGAAGCGCGCCCCCGATGCGAAAGAACTGGGCATGCGCCGGGCTGCAAAAAGCCCAGTGCGCATGCTCCAGTTCTCGGCGGAAAACGTCAATGACGCCGACGTGTGCGTCATTGACGTAAAGTCGTATTCAAGAACGACTTACGTAAACGACGTACCCGACGAAAAAACACGACGGGGACCCGACGCCATCCGTAACATGGCCTACGCGAGACTTGCGGAAACTTACCCCTCATATAGCAGGAGTAAGTTTCCGCTTACGCAAACGACGTTAGCGACGGTTACGCGACGCAAACTCGTTCGGGAATCGGCGTAGAAGGATCATTTGCATATGCAAATGACTCCTTCACGTAAATGCCATCTAGCGGCGGCCGGCGTCATTGCATTTAAGATCCGCCAGTGTAAGTGACTTACAGATGGCGGATCTTAAGTGTATCTATGCAAAAATGATTCTGAGAATCAGGAGCATAGATACACGGGTCAAAAAAGGGAGTTACGATGGAGTATCTGACTTACTCCATCGTAACTTCACTGAGAATATGGCCCTTTATTACACTTTTGTTTATATTGTTCTCTTTATTGATTTGAATTTCACATTTTGTTGTGGTGCAATTTTTGCCATTACATCCTCTGTGTCACAATATATGGTCACACCCCATTAGGTGTATACAGCCATTGCCTTTTGGCTCACAGGTAGCGCTACATTACTATCCACACTTGTCTGAGTTTTGTCACATTCCTGTGTAGCTGCTTCACTCACGTTCAGGCTTCATTCTTCGTTACACTTTTTTTTGGGGTTGCACACATATTTTTTCCCTTTACACTGCAGCCAGCAAGACTTTTGTTTTTCAAAAGCACAAGCTCTCCAGCAGAATGTATCAGTTTACATGGATGAGACAATCCACTAAATCAGGGCTCAAAATTTCAAGTCCTGAGCTACTCGCCAGGCCTTAAGAGTTACTCGCCACCAGTTGCCCCGCCCAACCCCACCCCTAAACATGCCCTTGTAAACGATCATATTTTATTTATCACTATTGCCGATTGCTGGTATTGGTTATATTTTTTTTAAATTATTACACTGAATAAGGAAAAAAAATAACCAATACCAGCAATTGACAATCATATTTCATTGATCTGACTGTGATAAATAAAATAAGGGTAAAATATGACTGCCTACTATAGGCACTGTACACATCATTACTGCCATGTAAAGTAAAAAGCTACCCTATCCGGGCCCCTCCACAATTCACCGACCTGAGAGGGGTCTTGATGGCCAGGTACCCGTCTATAGTCAAACTAAAGATGGAGCTTTGGGTCAGAACCAGAACAAAGCAGGCATCTATGGAAATCAGTCTCAAAGCTGATGGTGAATGGAAAGGCGAGCAGGCCTACCTTTATATCAGCCACCGCCAACAATACCAGGACATAATTGGTGCCATTTTTTAGAGTTCTGTTGATGACCACAGCTCAGCAGACCAGGGCATTCCTCACAATGGACAGGACTACGATGATCACCTCCAGAGCAATATAAGGGGCCCTTATTGTCATTTCCACTACTGGTTGAGAAGTTTACATCAGGAGACCATTTGAGGCATGTGTGGATGGGAGGATGGATCCCCTTCTAGAAGGACTCGGCAATCAATCAGCTGATCAGAGCCGAGCAGCAGGAATGCGGCTCTTTATGTAGAAGGTTTCCAGATGTCACAGTCCCCGCAGGAATGATAACAGTGCTCATGTAGACAGTCAATGGGGACCCTCCTGGATCTGGGCTCTCGGCACCATGCACTCAGCACTCTTCTTCACATCTCCAGAGCTCAGCGGGGGGGGGGGGGGGGGCACTCTGATCCCGAGCAGGTGAGCCACCTACTACAAGAGGACATCACCCAGATCACAGAGGAGGTGACCTGCATCTATTACACGGGGACAGCCAATCCGATCCAGAGGAGCTCTGGGCAGACTCCGCTCAGCGTTGCACGCACATGGGGTGGCGCGCTGCCCCGCCCCTCTGTGCTATATGCCTCTCCTATAGGTCACCGCAGGCCCTTACAGCTCCCATACAACACCCCCCACTGACACGCCGATTACATCTTATTGTGTGGAGTGGTCATATAGTGATCACACTGACCGGAGATTGCAGACTCCAATCCTAACACACTGACTGCCTGCTGGATCCTCCTATATGCCCATATCACCGGTATCATTCACTACAGGCTCCAGACTCGCTCTAATATTATATCCACTCGCCAAATGCGAGCAGGCGAGTGTAAATTTTGAGGGCTGCACTAAATCATCAATTTTTATTTATTCATGTAAAACCTTTATCCCTAAAAGAAAAAAAACAGTTTGCTATAACTGATTATAAATTGGGAGCTGGAGTTTGGCTTAAATTTGTTAGTGGTTCTAAATCTGCTAATACATTTAACACTACCCTCCCCCACAAACTGACAACGGTGTTGTCTGTTGTGCCTCCTGTTCTCATTCCTCCAGGGGGTGTGTTACTGGCCAGGTCACCAGGGGAAAACAGAGGGGAAAAGCCAAAGAAAAGACAACTAATGCAGCCACCACATCTAATGATTGGTAGGATGCAATTAATTACGTTTTTGGGTTAATATCACTTTAAGCATTTAAAAAAAGAAGCTGCTTTTGGGTAAGCTGGCAATATGTCTACAAAGAGACCACAAAAAACAAGTTTACAAAAAGTATTTATATATTTTGATATAATGTGATCTTTTCTCTATCTTATGTGTCAGCATTATAGAAAACTGACTGACATTGTCAACGTAAAGCTTCTATGTTATTTCAAATTGTGAATACTAAAGTTCATTTTCTGTCTGCAATAAAAGTTATTTAATATGTAAACTGACCATATATTTAGCAAAATACAGCTGATATGACCTTTCTTATAATGAGCTTGGAAGATTAAGGTTACAAGAAGCCTTGGGCCAAGTATAGATTGGGAACTTCCAATTATTTTACCAGCGCAATTGTCACGTTCCCTACCGAGTGCATTAATCTCATCTAATTGTGTTGTCCAATCTATTTTGCTTTATAATACAAATTCATTTTTAACCGTTTCTTGATGTAAGGGCTTTTTGTAACAAATACTGCAGTTCTATACTAAAATCTACGACTCATTTTAAGCCTAAAAGCCCAGGATGAAGTAGAATTTGTTATTAGTACAAGGAAGAACATTTCCAACATCTGAAAAGTTTTTTTCTTGCGTTCATTAAATCCATAGAGATGATTTCCCTTCAGGTTTTGCCGCTGTTTCCGAAACAGAAAGGGAGGTTCCAACCCTTCTCTATTTTACTTAAATTGGTATTAAACCCCAAACCAAAAATGTAATATATTTTAGATTATCAATCATTAGATCTGATGGTTGCATCAGTTTCTTAGGGCCTGTACACACGATCAGTCTAAACCAGGCCATGTCCAAAGTCCGGCCCGCGGGCCAATTGCGGCCCACGTAATTGGCGTCTGTAATTGGAAGTCCTGTCTCCTGGGCTGCCATTGGATGACTCTTCTGTCTATCATAGGAAGCGGGACTTTATATTAAAGAGGCTGCCATGTAAACAGGAGATTTTCCTATATATAATCTGTCGGCAGTCGTCCCGCCACCCTGCCTGTCCCCCTCCGAGGCTGCAGATGGGCATCAATCAGGCTGTACTGATGGCAATGGTGAGGCTGCACTGATGGCAATGGTGAGGCTGCACTGATGGCAATGGTGAGGCTGCAGATGGGCACTGATTAGGCTGCATTGATGGGCACTGACCCTTATTTTGCTTCACAGTTATTTAAAATGTAATTTTTTTTTTCCTGAAACGTCCCTCTTAAAGTGAAGATGCGTGTTAGACGCCGATAAATACGGTAGATCCAAATAACACTCCCGAGCTCATCTCTTCACCACACACAGCCACAAAGGCAAGAGAATTCTTGTTGGGCAGTTTATTAGTGCTCAAACGAACACACTTTAATGGTTCAAAGAATGTCAGGCAAAATGGTCGGCCCCCACGCATGTTCACTTCATAAAATCTGTCCCTCTTTGAAAAAAGTTTGGACACCCCTGGTCTAAACCGATGAAAAAGGAATGAAGGACCGTTTCATCGGTCCAAACTGACCGTGTGTTGGCCCCATCTGTCAGTTATCCTTCGGTCCAAAAATTTAGAACTTGCTTTAAAATTCAACCGATGGACGCCTAACCGATAGGTCAAAACTAGGGATGCACCGAAATGGAAATTTCAGAACCGAAACGAAACCGAAATAAAAAAAAAATTCAGTCCGAAACCGAAACCGAAAATGAATTTTCTTTGTTTTCCCCCTATTTCAATTTTTTGGTGGCAATCGATGTGGCAATAATAATTGATGGTTACAGTGGCTGCGTTTGATGGGCACAGTGGCGACGTGTGTTGGCAGTGGCATAGTGGCTGCGTGTGATGGCACAGTGGCTGCGTTTGATGGGCACAGTGGTGGCAATTGATGGGGCAAACTGGCAGTGGCAATAATAGATGGTTACAGTGGCTGTGTTTGATGGCACAGTGGCTACGTTTGATGGGCACAGTGGCGACGTGTGTTGGCACAGTGGCTGCATGTGATGGCACAGTGGCTGCATGTGATGGCACAGTGGCTGCGTTTGATGGGCACAGTGGTGACGTGTGTTGGCAGTGGCATAGTGGCTGCATGTGATGGCACAGTGGCTGCGTTTGATGGGCACAGTGGTGACGTGTGTTGGCAGTGGCATAGTGGCTGCGTGTGATGGCACAGTGGCTGCGTTTGATGGGCACAGTGGTGACGTGTGATGGCACAGTGGTTGTATGTGATGGCACAGTGAGGCTGCAATTAATGTTTTTTTTGGTAGTCCGATATGGCAAGCATGGCTCAATAACACACAAACGTTAAACGTTTGTATGTTATTGAGCCATGCTTGCCTTATCTGACTACCAAAAAAAATATCAATTGCAGCCTCACTGTGTTACTGTGAAAAAAATGGCACCTCAGTTCCTCAGTTAGTTAACGGTTAAAGGTTTTGTGCTGCTTACTTTTAGTACACTGCTAGGTTCCTCCTAGGCATGCAGTGTGATTACAGGCTCACAGGCTCCGACACAGCTCCCTGCGCGCTCTGAGTCCTCCCTCGCCTCCGGCCGTGACGTCACGCGGCTCACGCTGCTGGACTATACCAAGAGAGTCCAAAGAGTAGGGGGGAGTCCAAAAATCAGGAAATAGGAGCTAGGAGGACTCCGGTGGAGCGCGATCGGCAGTCGGCACACAATTTGTACAGTGCCACTGCCGCTGCTCGCGCTATGTACAGGTCTGGCGGCCAGAGTGTGTGTCTGGCGGTCTGCGTGTACATAAGAACCCCCCCTCTTGTAAACGAAATGGTACAACCCAAAACTTTATTATCGGCAATTTTTACTGTGTTTCGGCAGGGACCCAAAAATGCTATTTTCGGCCGATATGTATCGGCCGCCGATAATCGGTGCATCCCTAGTCAAAACCAATGGTTAGTACGCAAAAGCATCGGTTAAAAACCTGCGCATGCTCAGAATCAAGTCGATGCATGCTTGGAAGCATTGAACTTAATTTTTCTCTGCACGTCGTTGTGTTTTAACTGATGGTGTGTAGGCACATCAGACCATCAGTCTGCTTCATCGGATGGACTGATGGTGTGTACGGGGCTTTAGGCTTTTTTCCTTCAGTTATTACCTGCTGATTTGGTCAGTAGCGCACCTCCTGTGTTAGTGTGTCCCACTCTGGATTTAGGAGCACAGGGGAACCTTTGGACATCAGCTTTGTTACGCACTTGCCTACTGGGCACTTTTACCCCCTTCATGCCCAGGCTAATTTTCTGTTTTCAGCCCTATCACACTTTGAATTACAATTGCGAGGCCTTGAAACTGTGTACCCATATGAAATATTTATAGCTTTTTTTCACACAAATAGAGCTTTATTTTAGTGGTATTTAATCACCACTGTTTATTTTTATTTTTTGCTAAACAAATAAAAACAGAACATTTTGCAAACAGGTCCTTTTTCTCCTTCATTGATGTGTGTGGATGAGGCAGCACTGATGGGCACTGATAGGCTGCACTCATGAGCATTGATGAGGCGGCACTGATGGGCACTGATGAGGCATCATGGATGGGTTGTGATAGGCAGCACTGATAAGCTGCACTGATGAGGCTGCACTGATGGGCACTAAGTGGCACTAATAGGCAGCACTGAAGGGCACTGAAAGGCCACACTGATGGGTGGCAATTGATAGGCGGTACTGATGGGCACTATAGGCAGCACTAAGGGGCAATGACAGACGGCACTGATGGGCACTGATAGGCCACACTGATGGGCGGCACTTATAGCCACTGATAGGCGGCACTGATGGGCACTAATAGGCGGCACTGATGGGCAGCATTGATGGGCACTGATTTGCAGCACTGATTGGCATCACTGATGGGCACTAACTGGCACTGATAGGCAGCACTGATGAAGCTGCACTGATCATCAGTGCCCTGATGATCAGTGCAGATGTCCCCTTTCACACTAGCTGGTTACCGACTCTCTCCTCTCCTCACGCTGTGACAGCATGAGTAAAGGAATGCCAAGTGTATTTACATTGACATGATCTGTGTTTGGACACAGCTGATCAAGTGGTAAATTGACTCTTTACTTTGATCTGTCACTAGCTGTGTCCAGAGGACACAGCAATCACAGAGCACACCGCCCGCGTGCCACAGTGGGCGCAATCATGTGAGGACATCATAAGTTGTCCTCCCAAAACTGCCCGACCGCACTGTAGCCATCATTTTGCTATAGTACGATCGACAAGTGGTTGTTTTAAAACAGAAGATATTTTTTTACCTCAATGCATTCTCTGCATTTAGGTAAATAACCTTCTGCATGCAGCTCCCCCCTCAGCCACTCCTTATACTTACCTGAGCCCAAACTCGATCCAGCAGTGTGTGCATGCGAGCAGCAGCTCTTTCTCCTTAATGGCTCAGACACAGCAGCAGTCATTTACAGCCAGTGAGGAGAGAGTGGAGGGCGGGTCAAGCCCCACTCTGTGTGCAGAGATGTTAACCTTACATCCTGCTCTGGTGACTCAACATTACAGCTAGGCAATTCTTTCTAGAAGAGGTGGTCAGCAACAACAGCACTTCCATGTTCCCTAGTGACAGTGTTACTCAATGTAGTGTACTAAAAGTAATTATTTTAGTAAAGTATTTTTTTTTAAAGATGCTGTAAGTAATTATGTTTTATATAATCAACGCTCTAGCCCAGTGATGGCGAACCTTGGCACCCCAGATGTTTTGGAACTACATTTGCCATGATGCTCAACTATACTGCCGAGTGCATGAGCATCATGGGAAATGTAGTTCCAAAACATCTGGGGTGCCAAGGTTCGCCATCACTGCTCTAGCCTGTGTCTATTGTTTATATTTGCTTAGAATTACAGGGAGGTGATGCCTCCATCAATCAAAATGTAATAATCCCATCCCCATAGTGTAGAGCTGCTTTGTGGACATGGAGAGAGGGAGTAGGCTGTATTTTATCCAAATTACATGAGTGTATACTCCTATATGTTTGACTCTATAGTCATAGGTGCTGCACATAAAAGAAAAAAGGAGGAAATGAACAGCTTAGAAGGGAACTGAAACTGGAGCATGCTCATTAGATGTGGCAATGGCTGGTTCACAAAATCTCCTGCTGCAGTTGGGACACAGACAAGGAGGGAGGGACAGTGAATAGCAGGATCTACCAAGTTTTTTAGTGAGTATGAACAGCACGTAATATAGCATGTACTGACAGTTTTAATGACACTTTAAAGCAGAATTAAGGTGTTTGTAAAAAAAAATATGCTACTGCCTCTTTAAAGCAATGTAATACATTTTATTCAGCCCTGCCTGTGTTATGCAATACCTGGTTGATCCTGCCTGTGCACTTCCTCCTGAGAGTAAACTGACCATGCTAGCATGGCTGCCGATCCATGTTTACATTTTATGTTTCAGTTTACATCTTGTGTCATGCCGCTGCAAATACAGGCACACTGTGCTAGCGCATAGCATGCCTGTATCTTCCGTTGTCTCTGGAAAGCCACTTAGCCTCAACCCCATGCCGCTACTCCCTTCTTCTCACTGCAATCGGCTGGGAAAAGGAGGAAGGGACATTGCCGCCTGGTCTGAATGCGTTTTATTCTTATAGAAACGGAGGCGCTCACTGGCAACGTCATTTCCTGCAATGATGTCATGTCCCGCTCTTTTGGCACGCCCAAAGGCAGCTCTAGGCTTTGTGAGGCCTTAGGCAATATTTAGACATGAGGCCCCATATGCATCCCCAAAATGGAAAAGAATTCAAGCAAGAAAAATGGCCACAGTAAGGCCTTGTACACACGGGCAAACATGTACGATGAAAACGGTCCGCCGGACCGTTTTCAGCGTACATGTCTGCCCGGGGATTTCTGTATGATGGCTGTACACACCATCATACAGAAATCCGCGCGTACTCGATACGCGGCGAGGAGGCCGCGCCGTCGCCATGACGCTGACGCGGCGACGTGCGCGGCCCTGCCAGTTCAATGCTTCCACGCATGCGTCGAAGTCAATCGACACATGCGAGGGATGGCGGCCGCTCGGACATGTACGCTAGGTCTGTACAGACGACCGAACATGTCCGACGGACAGGATTCAAGCGGGCGGTTTCTAAACAAGTTTAGAAATATTTGCCTACTGGAAAAAGGCCTGGCGGGCAAATGTACGCTGGAATCCTGTCCGCTCGGCTGTACAGACGACCAAACATGTCTGCTGAAACTGGTCCGCGGACCTGTTTTAGCAGACATTTTCGGTCGTCTGTACGGGGCCAAAGATGCACGGATCTAGCACACAGGTGATCAGCACCACCTCTAGGGCACCCTCCTCACCCATCAGACATATGCAGCCAATATAACATCTGGGACCCAGCAATATGACAGTAGGGAACAGAAAGCACAGGGCAGCACTGGAGGTGGTGGCACGCCATCCTGGTGATTAATCACAGGCAAATTAGGTGGCTGTGAGGCCCCTATGAGTGTGAGGCCTAATTTGCCTAATTAAAGAGCCGCCTCTGGGCACGTCAAGTGAGCTAGAGCGATCACATGACCTGCAATTTAGCAAGGAATAATACTATAGTCATGTAGGTTAAGGAAAAAAAAAATGAATTTAGGACAGTGCAGCATTCATCTTTGGAATAATGTGTCTGTCGTTAGTTGACTTTACAACCACTTTAAACATAATACTAAAAATGGCTGACGGATAGCAATTTTTGACAACAGAGACATTATTGGTCTATTCTGTCGTAACTCCATGCTCAGCATTTGTGTATACTGAGCTTGCACAGCCCAGCGTACATTTACAGCTTAGCTGTGTGCATGTGTGCGAGTGATATTATCCCGGCCCAGCCAGTCAAGCAGCTGAAGAGTCTGAATCCAGAAGGAAGACTGGGAGAAGATAGGAGTGTTTGTGACTGAGGGGGATTAGTTCCGAAAAAGCTTTTGATAAGCCCAACTAGGGTTGCACCAATACCGATACTGGTAATGGAATCAGTGCCAATACTAGGCATTTACATAAGTATCGATACTCGTGAAAATGCACCGATACTTGAAACCAATACCTTATGGCTCAGTTGTTAGTGGGATTAAAGGAGGAGGAGGACGTAGGATGACAGCATCAAAGTTGTGGGGAATAATTCAAGGGCATATCCGGCCGAGACCTTTAACCACTTAAGGACCGGACCAATATGCTGCTAAATGACCCAAGGGGTTTTTACAATTCGGCACTGCGTCGCTTTAACAGACAATTGCGCGGTCGTGCGACGTGGCTCCCAAACAAAATTGGTGTCCTTTTTTCCTCACAAATAGAGCTTTCTTTTGGTGGTATTTGATCACCTCGGTTTTTATTTTTTGCGCTATAAACAAAAATAGAGCGACAATTTTGAAAAAAATTCAATATTTTTTACTTTTTGCTATAATAAATATCCCCCAAAAACAAATATAAAAATATTTTTTTTCCTCAGTTTAGGCCGACACGTATTCTTCTACCTATTTTTGGTAAAAAAAAAATCGCAATAATCGTTTATCGATTGGTTTGCGCAAAATTTATAGCGTTTACAAAATAGGGGATAGTTCTTTTTTTTTTTTTTACTACTAATGGCGGCGATCAGCGATTTTTTTCGTGACTGCGACATTATGGCGGACACTTCGGACAATTTTGACACATTTTTGGGACCATTGTCATTTTCACAGCAAAAAAATGCATTTAAATTGTATTGTTTATTGTGAAAATGACAGTTGCAGTTTGGGAGTTAACCACAGGGGGTGCTGTAGGAGTTAGGGTTCACCTAGTGTGTGTTTACAACTGTAGGGGGGTGTGGCTGTAGGTCTGACGTCATCGATTGTGTCTCCCTATAAAAGGGATGACACATTCGATGCAGCCGCCACAGTGAAGCACGGGGAAGCCGTGTTTACATACGGCTCTCCCCGTTCTTCAGCTCCGGGGAGCGATCGCGACAGAGCGGCTATAAACGAATAGCCGCTCCGTCGTCCCGGATCGCTCCCCGCGGGAATCCGACCGCCGCATGTAGCAGGGGGGGGGCCCGATCGGACCCCCGACCCACGTCTAGGCAGGGACGTACAGGTACGCCAATGTGCCTGTACGTGCCATTCTGCCGACGTATATGTACATGCGGCGGTCGGGAAGGGGTTCAGGAGGAAGTCGCCTAATATCTCCATTTCAGCCTATGTGAGCAGGCATTATCCTGCATAAGCTCTCATTGACTCTCTTTTTGAGTAAAGGAGTCAATGTGCTCTGGTAAGCAGATTACTTATCCAGTCACTTTGGGTGTTTATTCAAGTTTGGTGAAGGATCACTTCTCTATCAGTATATCACAGCAAGCACGGAATGGACATTTGGTGTTTTATGGACTTTGATTTATTATCATAATATTTTTTTGTGCACCCACGATTTCTCATTACAGAGCATGAACCGGGAGCTGTGTGTGTAAACACACAGCTCTTGGTCCTGTCAGGGGGAGAAATGACTGATCGCATGTTCATACGATGTATGAACAGCGATCAGTCATTTCACCTAGTCAGTCCCACCCCCCCTTCTGTTAGAACACACCTAGGGAACATAATTAAACCCTTCCTCGCCCCCTAGTGTTAACCCCTTCCCTGCAAGTGGCATTTTTACAGTAATAAATGCATTTTTATAGCACTGATCGCTATAAAAATGCCAATGGTCCCAAAAATGTGTCAAAAGTGTCCAAAGTGTCCGCCTAAGGTCGCAGTACCAATAAAAATCGCTGATCGCCGCCATTACTAGTAAAAAAAAATCATAAAAATGCCATAAATCTCTCCCTCATTTTTGCGCAAACCAATCAATAAACGCTTATTGCGGATTTTTTTTAAGAAAACTATGTATACGAATACGTATCGGCCTAAACTGAGGAAAAAAATAGTTTTTTAATATATTTTTGGGGGATATTTATTACAGCAAAAAGTAAAAAATATTATAATTTTTTCAAAATTGTCGCTCTATTTTTGTTCATAGCGCAAAAAATAAAAACCGCAGAGGTGATCAAATACCACCAAAAGAAAGCTCTATTTGTGGGAAAAAAAAGGACGCCAATTATGTTTGGGAGCCACATCGCACGCAATTGTCCGTTAAAGCGATGCAGTGCCGAATCGCAAAAAGTGGCCCGGTCATTGACCAGCAATATGGTCCGGGGCTGAAGTGGTTAAGATTGGGACTGAATATTATTTGCACTAATTGATATTTCACAATATTTTTTAATCATATGTTGTTTGATAATGTTATGTGCACATTTGTTTATTTGATAAGAATTAGTGACTTCAGGAGTGCAGTGATGATTTTCATTGTTATTTTTATTAATTACTAGCTGAATACCCGGCGTTGCCCGGTCTTCCTATCTTAACCTTTTGGGGAGGAAAATCATAGTAATATAAATATACCCATCTTTTATATAAGGGTGTAGGTAAGGGTTAATTTAACTGTCATATATTTTTATTTGGCATATAAGTAATATGTGTACCAGGTATTATTGAAATATCTCCAGGCGTACAGAAGTTATGTGGGAACATACATTTCCCATTGATTTGCATGGGACTTTAAACAAAAACCCCGACCCTCACAAATGGGGGTAGTTAAGGGATAAATTAACTATCCTATAGTTTAAGTGGACATATAAGTAACATGTGACCAAGTGTTATCGAAATATGTACAGCCGTTTGGAAGTTATGAAGTAACATGTATTTCCCATAGAGTTGAATGGGACTTTAAAGAAAAACCCCGACCATGGCAAATGGGGGTGGGTAAGGGTTAAACCACCTATCCTATGTTTGTTGCTGACATATAAGTAACATGTGTGCCAAGTTTCATGTTAATATCTTTAGCCGTTTGGACGTGATGCTGGAACATACATACATACATACGTACATACACACACGTTGAGTTTTATATATATAGATTAGCGCCCCCTATCTTTTCTTCATCACTTGGTCAATTACTCAGATGGTAATATTACACAGCACACTGATAGATGATGGAGACCCCCCTCCCTGCTCCTCCTCATCTTGATCTCCGTAAATGCCGGAAATAGGTATCAGTAATTGGTATTGAAGGCAACTTAAAAAAAGTATCGTACTCGTTGCTAAAAAAGTGGTATCGGTGCATCCCTAAGCCCAACCGTTTGACTTTAGAAACAATAGTGCGGCGTTTCTTGAGATGCAAAGTTTTTTGCCAAAAGAAAGATCCGTCATGTTGGAGTTTTGTTACGGAATTGATTGATTTTCTAAACATTAATAGGGAAATCCATCCTAAATAGTTCAAAAAAACATACAGTGTATTGATCATTGATTGACAAAAAAGTTACCATTTATGTCATTAACGATCGATATTATGTCAACAAGTGTGTGAAACATTTTGATACAATGATGACGTTAACACATAGGCCCGGATTCTCGTACGAGTTACGCCGGCGTATCTCAAGATACGCCGTCGTAACTCTGAGTTCGAGCCGTCGTATCTATGCGCCTGATTCTTATCCTGGTACACACGATAGGATTTATCCGCGGATACGGTCCGCCGGACCGTATCTGCGGATAAATCCTCTGAGGATTGAAATCCGCGCCGAATTCCCATCGCGGTGACGTGTCGCGCCGTCGCCGCGATGATGACGCGGCGACGTGCGCGACGCTGTCATATAAGGATATCCACGCATGCGTCGAATTATTACGACGCATGCGAGGGATGGGTTCGGACGGATCGATCCGGTGAGTCTGTACAGACCACCGGATCGATCCGCTGGTGCCGATTCCAGCGGATAGATTTGTAGACATGTCTACAAATTTTTATCTGCTGGAATTCGGAAATATCCGCGGATAAATATCCACTGGAACGTACACACCAGGGGATCTATCCGCTGAAACCGATCCGCTGAGATTTTTCAGCGGATGGATCCTCTCGTGTGTACGGGGCCTTAGAATCAGTTAAGCATAGATTTGTATTAGATCCGACCGGCGTAAGTCTCTTACGCTGTCGTATCTTAACTGCATATTTACGCTGGCCTCTAGGGGCGTGTACGCTGATTTACGCCTAGAAATATGTAAATCAGCTAGATACGCCGAATCACGAACGTACGCCCGGCCGATGCAGTACAGATATGCCGTTTACGTTAGGCTTTTCCCCTGCTATATGAGGCGTACATGAGGCGTACCAATGTTAAGTATGGACGTTGGGCCAGCGTAGAATTTTTCACGTTTTACGTCGTTTGCGTAAGTCGTTCGCGAATAGGGCTGGGCGTCATTTACGTTCACGTCAAAAGCATTGGCTTCTTGCGGGTTAATTTGGAACATGCGCACTGGGATACTTTCACGGATGGCGCATGCGCCGTTCGTAAAAAGCGTCATTTACGTGGGGTCACATTAAATTTACATATCACACGCCCACATCTACCACATTTGAATTAGGCGGGCTTACGCCGGCCTATTTACGCTACGCCGCCGCAACTTTGGTTTGAGAATACGGCACTTGCCTGTCAAAGTTGCGGAGGCGTAACGTAAATAAGATACGTTACGCCCGCACAAAGATACGCGTTTCTACGTGAATCCGGGCCTATGTCATTTGGCAGATCTTTATCAAAAACAAAAGTTTTTTTGAACAATTTTTTATTCATATATGACCAGCTTTTGTCTGCAATAATATGCTTATATACTGTACATACTAGCACCTTATGGGTAAAAACTCCACTTTAAAAACACAATAAACTACAGAGCACAGATGTGGACCAGCCACTTAGGAAATTTATTTTCATGATTTTCAAAAATCATGTGTTTTAAATATAAGTTGAATAGGCTCTAAAAACATATATTTGTGTTTATTTTTTTATATATATCGCAGATAAGTGTCTCCCCTCTTTCCAGTAATATATAGTATATGTCTTTGTACTAAAGTTTGTAGGAGTAAATTGTACATGAATTTGCTACAATGCAATCACTCAATGTCCATGGGGTTCACAAAAGGCTGTAATGTTGCCAATTTTCTAATTGTTTTTTGTGCTTCTTTATCAAACCCACTTGTGTGTCATATATTTTTGTCTCTTCCATTCAGCTCAAGTATGTTTTCAGGCCACAACAGTCACCGCCAGTGACTTCTGTTGGCTAGAAAGCTTGCCATCGATTGCTGCACACAGATATACTTAAAGTGAGCTCTGACAATCATACACCTGAAAAGCTTACAGTAGATGGAAGATTGTCTTCTAGCAGATGAACGCACAATGATCTTGAAAGTACTTAGATAAATTCTCTTCAATCTTTCCATGGACCGTCACATTCTTTCCCTGGCTACAAGTTGTTTTGTTTCATATCCACTCCAGCACTCTTTCTCAACTGCAATTGTTCTTCCATCTTGATGTATTACAGACATGCTCATCTAATCCTGTTATATGTTTTCATTTTAAAGGGGTTGTAAAGGTTTGCTTTTTATTTTCTAAATAGGTTCCTTTAAGCTAGTGCATTGTTGGTCCACTTACCTTTTCCTTCAATTTCCTTTCTTCGTTTTTTTTTTCTTTGTCTGAATTTCTCACTTCCTGTTTCTCCTCAGTAAGCTTTCCCCCATCATCCGAGCCGTTTTGGCTGGGGGTTAGTCAGCCAGAACAGCTTACTGAGTAGGAACAGGAAGTGAGAAATTCAGACAAAGAAAACAGAGAAAAAAAACATTTAGAAGGGAAATTGAAGGAAAAGGTAAGTGAACCAACAATGCACTAGCTTAACCACTTGAGATCCGCGCTATGGTCGAAAGACGTCCACAGCGCGGCTCTCAAGTGCCGGGTGGACGTCCATAGACGTCCTGCTGTTGTTGTTCCCTGTGCGCGCCGCTGGGGGCGCGCAGCGGGGAAACAACGTGCCCGGCGCATCGCTCGGGAGCCGATGCGAGTGCCTGGCAGCCGCGATGTCCGCCAGACACTCGCGATCGTCGGGAACACAGCCGGTAACACAGCAGGACGTGGAGCTCTGTGTGTAAACACAGAGCTCCACGTGCTGTGAGGGAGAGAGGAGACCGATCTGTGTCCCTTTACATAGGGACACAGCATTGGTAACCTCCCCCAGTCACCCCCCTCCCCCCACACAGTAAGAACACTATGTAGGGAAACACATTTAACCCCTTCCTCACCCCCTAGTGTTAACCCCTTCACTGCCAGTCACATTTATACAGTAATTAGTGCATTTTTATAGCACTAATCGCTGTATAAATGTGAATGGTCCCAAAATTGTGTCAAAAGTGTCCGATACGTCCGTCGCAATATCGCAGCCCTGACCAAAAAAATC